>NW_022196915.1:103791913-103822255 GCF_008632895.1 Mastomys coucha
CCATAAAAGCTGAGCTTCCTTCTCAGACAGGATTAAGCTGGGAAGACTCTCAGACAAGACAAGCTGCAAAGAAGCTTCTGAGACCAGATCAGACCAGCTGCTGGGAGAAGCGGGAACCAGCAGACTTTTGGAACAGTCACTTGGAAAGGACTCTCTACAATCTGGTGAGTTCCCTGCAAGCTGTGCAATGTGCTCCAAGTTCTCCACTTTTGTGAGCTGTCACCCATGCTGTGGGGGTGGGGGGGAGCCCTTGGTTGTGGAGCTGAGCCATTTCTGCTCCTATAAGTAACCCCATTAAAATTCACTGGTTCACTAAGTTGTATTTTGGGGGTATTCATAGGTTGGTTTGCTGTGGGGTTCTAATCTGAGGCAAGTAGACATGTGTTGCGCCTCCTCAGAGAAAGCCTTTTCACAACAACACCAGGACATATATCAATAATCATTTTTAAGTGAAATGTCTAGACATATGTACTAAAGGATTTCACAGTGTATAAGTGTTATATAAGAACATCCATAATTTGTTATTTATAAGAAATCTACTTTAGCTAGGCATGGTGGTGTACATCTTTAATCCCGGCACTTGGAATGCATAGACAGGAGGATCTCTGTCAGTTCAAGGCCTGCCTAGTCTACATAGCAAGTTCCAGGACAGTCAGGGCTGATTAGTGAGACCATGCCTCAAAAAAAGAAATCTACATTAACTATAAAGATTATGTGTAGATTAAGCATGGCAGTGTTATCAGCCAGCTAAAGAGTGAAGGTGTGTAAGAGACTGGCGTCAGCTCAGGACCCCAAGACCAATTCTCAGCATAAAGGAGATTAATTTGCTCCAGAGGGAGAGAGGGCAGGGAATCAGAGACAAAGACGACAGGAGAAGAGGACAGGAGAGAGAGGGTGGAGGTCTGGATGGAAAGCAGACAGTTGTGGCCCACAAGCAAATGGTGGTTTATAAAGGTAGTGGGGAACCTGTGTGAGGATGAGGTGTTTAGTTTTAATTGGGCATGTTAATTAGGTGAGCCAGAGCAGGCTTTTGATCACTGGACTTCTTTACTTTGATAGCTGGACCCTAGCAGCCGGCCTCAGGAGGAGGAAGTGATCAAATAAGGGAACAGACTTTGGGGCTAGCTTTAGAAATGTAATCTAACAGTTTTTAGCAAGGCAGAGGGAAGGGGGAGAAGGCAAGGCCTGCCAGAGCCACCCTTGCTATGCTAGAGCTGGCCAGAGTCCCTTAAAGGTGTACGGTTGTTTGGTTTTGAGAGTCTCACATATTCCAGGATGACCTCACACTCGCTGGCATGTGCACTATCCAGTTTATGTAGTGTTGATCAAGCCTAAGACTTTGTCAACACCAGACAAGCACTCCACCAACTGAGTTCTTTCCTTTGCCCAAGACTTAGGGTTCTTGGGAGAAATCACAACGAGGCAGGGGACTCTAAGCAAAAGGTTTTCCCCCTGAAGATTATACCCTACTGGAATGCGAATGCATGGGGAAGGCTTTATACATAGACTATCAGAGCAGACTCCAGACAGTAGGCTGAGTGCTGTGAGCAGACTCCAGACAGTAGCCTGAGTGCTGCTCCCAGACTCCAGACAGTAGCCTGAGTGCTGTGAGCAGACTCCAGACAGTAGCCTGAGTGCTGTGAGCAGACTCCAGACAGTAGCCTGAGTGCTGCTCCCAGACTCCAGACAGTAGCCTGAGTGCTGCTCCCAGACTCCAGACAGTAGCCTGAGTGAAGACTCCAGACAGTAGCCTGAGTGCTGTGAGCAGACTCCAGACAGTAGGCTGAGTGCTGCTCCCAGACTCCAGACAGTAGGCTGAATGCTGTCCCCGAAAGTCTCATGTGGATGTTGCTTGTCACATCAAGATGTTGATGCTTGCACATACCTTGCTTATTTTCTAATTGTTGCACCAACGTTTGTGTTTGGCAATGACACTGAGTCCTGTTCTCCTTACAAGGCTTGGAGAAGTTGGGGAGCATCACTGTACCCCAGAAAGGCTAATGATGTGGCCACTTTGCTCAGACGGGTTTGCAGAAGGATGCTAGCAGTTTCTAGTGAGTGTTATTGACTAAGGAAGTGAAGTCAGGAAGACTGCTGTGCACATCTGGACATCTCTGCTTCTCTCGTCACAGCTTAAGGCATGGGGCCACTGTTTCAAACTTCCATTTCAAAAATCACTTAGTGTGTGTGCATATGTGCATGGGCTCTTGTGTGTGTGCATTTGTGTGTGTCTGTGTGCATGTGTGTGCACTTGTATGCGTTATGAAGAGCACTCACGGTCCACACTCTCAGCACTTGGGACCATTGTGAGTCTGCATTAAACACTGCCCTCTGAAATAAGAAGCTTCTCTGACCAAGGTTGAGAGCAGCACAAGTGTATAGGTATGGATACAGACATTTGTAAGTCAGGTTTGCAGCATGACCGTTTAGTAAGGTAATACTGATAGGTTCTGTGGTGTGGCCTATGACTTCCCTAGCATGGGTTTTGACTATGTTTACAGTAGGAGCATGTACCTCTCCTGGGAAGACCTTAAATGCGATCAAGAGAGTACTCGGTTACTCACTCTGTTCTAATTTAATGTCTGTTTAATTTCCTACAGCAACTTGGGAAGGAGGGAAGGGGTACTCTGGCTTACTGGTTTTAATCCATCATCAAGGAAACCCAGGTAGAAACTGAAAGCACGAGCTTGAAGCAGAACCACAGAGGACCTGTTGCTTACTGGCCTGCTTCCCATGCTGTGTGTGTGTTTGCTTTCTCAAGACAGAGTTTCTCTGTGTACCAGTGCTGGCTGTCCTGAAACTCACTTCATAGACTAGACTGGCCTTGAACTTGCAGAGATCCGCCTCCTGAATGTTGCTGGGACTAAAAGCATGTGCCATCATGCCTGGCTCAACTACTTTTCTTATACAGCCTAAGTCTATCTAGAGATGGCACTGCCCACATTGTGTTAGGCCCTGCTACAACAATTAGTAATTAAGAAAATATCTCATAGGGGCATAGTGCCACACATACAGATGTCTGTGAGAGGCTAGCCTGGTCTACATGTTGAGTCCAGGATAGCAAGAGCTACATTGTGAGATCCTGTCTTGAAAAGACAAATACTCACAGAGATGGCCTCAGGCTGATCTGATTTGGGGAGTACTTCTGTTGAGGTTCCTCTTCTCAGCTGAGTGTAGGTTTGTATGAAGCAGGCGGCTGAGGATAACTATGACACTCCAGTAAACATTCTCGCCAGTGTTGTGGCAGTGGGCACATCTTCACCGAGGGATCAGCAGTGGAGCATGCACACTGCAGGGCTGGGTAAGACCCAGTAGCCCACACAGAACCTTACAGCACTATGAAAAGTAGTCATGGCAGACTGTTTCCTGGTCAGGTCGAGATCACACGTCATGTCCTGTAAGGAAGGTATGCGGTGTCCTCTGCCTTACCACTCGTCATGGTTAGGGCTTCACTGCTGTGACCAGACTCCAAAGCAACTGTACTGGCTAGTTCTGTGTGTCAACTTGACACAGGCTGGAGTTATCACAGAGAAGGGAGCTTCAGTTGGGGAAGTGCCTCCATGAGATCCAGCTGTGGGGCATTTTCTCAATTAGTGATCAAGGGGGTAGGGCCCCTTGTGGGTGGTGCCATCCCTGGGCTGGAGGTCTTGGGCTCTATAAGAGAGCAGGCTGAGCAAGCCAGGGGAAGCAAGCCAGTAAAGGACATCCCTCCATGGCCTCTGCATCAGCTCCTGCTTCCTGACCTGCTTGAGTTCCAGTCCTGACTTCCTCTGGTGATCAACAGCTATGTGGAAGTAAGCCAAATAAACCCTTTCCTCCCCATCTTGCTTCGTGGTCATGATGTTGTGCAGGAATAGAAACCCTGACTAAGACAGCAACTCTATAAAGGACAGCATTTAATTAGGGCTGACTTTCAGGTTCAGAGGTTCAGTCCATTATTATCAAGGTGGGGGCATGGCAGCATTCAGGTAGGCATGGTGTTGGAGGAGCTGAGAATCCCACCTCTCATTCTGAAGACAGCTAGGATGAGAGTTTTAAAGCCCAAGTCCATAGTGACACACTTATTCCAACAAGGCCACACCTCTACACAGTGCCACTCCCTAGGCTAGGCATATTCAAACCACTACACCACATAAGATAGGCAGCCAAGAACAATGGCAATAGCTGTATTGTTCTGAAGGACTCAGACCTCCTCCACCAATAACTTGTAGGGAAGTAACCCATGCTTTGTGAGGCTTCATTTAATAGCCCACATCTTAGAGCAGCATTGTCCATGGGTGGTCATTTTAAAAACACAATTTTTATTTATATGTCTGTATTTGTATGCATGCCATGTGTGTTCAGGTACCTGCAGAGGCCAGGAATGGGGTAGGAGGTTGTGTTGGATCTGTTGGAGCAGGAGTTCCGGACTGTCCGATGTGTGTGCTGACAAGTCAACTTAGGTTCTCTGGAAGCAAGTATTGATGACCACTGAGCAATCTTTTCGGCCCCAAGCTACGTTGTTTTTCAGGATATAAATTAGCAAATTCCTACAACTTCTTTGAGTCCCTAATTCTTCAATACCGTACCTGACCATGCTAGCTTTGTATTCTGGTTGCCATAGCAACAACGGGCTTGGGGTTTGAGATGGGAATCCTTAGTTCTCCATTGCAAAGTTGGCAAACTTTGCTCTCTGCTGCGGATGGCAGGAGGAGGATACAAATCTACACTAGTGTGTGCACTTCAGATCCCTTGGCTGCGTTGCTATTGTACTTGCTTTGGTGTGCAGCTAGACTCTACACAGACATGCCTGCACCTGGGCTCTCTGATGTGCAAGGGCTAGAGGGGCAAGACTACCCTGGGAAGGCTCAACGGGGAAAGAGGATCCTGGGCAAAGCCTGACAAGTTCAACCTAGAGAATACAACTTTCAAAAGCTGTCCTCTGACTTCCACTTGCCACACACACACACAAGCACACCACACACACACAAGAATACACACTCACACAAGCATACACAGAGACATATACACACACAAGCATACACAGATATACACACTCACACACATAGATACATACACAAGACACACATTCACAGGCATATAGACATACACAGACACGGCATACAAAAACACATGCATTCACACACACAGACACAGACATACACACTCATGGATTCACACACACAGACACAGAGACATACTCACACAGAGACAAGCATACACACAAGCACATACCCTAACAGTCACACACACAGACAAGCACATACCCAAACAGACATATAAGCACGTACACAAACAGACATACACAGACACACAGACACAGACACAGACACAGACACACACACACACACACACACACACACACACACAGAGCAGGGGAACATCATGGAAGAAGAGACGAAGAGACAAAAAGACTGTAAGAGTCTGAGGCAAGGAGAAGTGCTGTGAAATGCATTGGATTTGTCATGGCTCTTACACACCCGGTTACCTGCGTGACTTGCCAAGACAGAGCCAGCAACAATGGAATCATGGACTGGGGAGAGTTCCCAGTCCTACTTGAGAGGCTATTAGCAGTTCATGACTCAGGAAGCCAGAGTTACTTTTCTTTGGGGTTGTGGCCCCAGTGGATAACCTAATGCCCATGTAAATGTAGGCATTGGTTTTTTTTTTTCCCCTTTGGTTTTTCAAGACAGGGTTTCTCTGTATAGCCCTGGCTGTCCTAGAACTCGCTCTGTAGACCAGGCTGGCCTCGAAATCAGAAATCCACCTGCCTCTGCCTCCCAAGTGCTGGGATTAAAGGTGTGTGCCACCACTGCCCGGCAAATATAGGCATTGTTAATTGGACTCAGTGAGCTATGAAGTAAAAAGAAAAGGCAGGAGGTTGTGAGGGAGCTGTGTTGTGAAAGCCTGGGAACAGGGGTGTTGGAGGGAGTCAGTAGATATGATCAAGATACAGGGTTTCTCTGTGTATCTCTGGCTGTCTTAGATGTTGTTTTGTAGACCAGGCTGGCCTCAAATCAGAGAGACACCGGCTGGGATGGAAGCCATGCTCCATCACTGCCCAATTTAAAAAAAAAAAAAGTTGCGCCTAATCAGGCAGAATTGGCCTCCGGTGACCTCAGATGGCTATGAGCAAGTAGTCCTTGCTTCCCTTTACCATCTTTGTCCAGCATGTGATAATGCAGGCATAGAATGCGAAGGTAGAATCGTCACTCTGCCTAGCATTAAATGGGTACCATGGGGTATATATCCCAGAATGCATGTATGGTTTCACCTTCCAGATATAGGCATCTTTGAGTTCTCCAGGAGCCGCTTGCCTTATCTTCACAACCACATGCACACACATACACACACAAACACACATGCACACACACACAGACACACAACCACACACACACTTGCAATCACATGATTGTGCATGCGCATGTGCGCACACACATATGCACACGAGTGCACATGGGCACACACACAAACCACACAGGTACACACATGCATACACATGCACACACCCACATGCATGTACACTCACATGCACACACGCTTGTGCACACACATATAACCACACAGGCACACACACATGCGCGCACGTGCAGACACACTCATACACACACAAACCACACACATGCATGTACACATGCACATGAACACACACACAACCACACAGGCACACACATGCATGCACACACACACACACATACCACCACACAGGCACACACATGCATGCACACACAGACACACATACACACACACACACACCACCACCACACAGGTGCACACACGTCTGGCGCTTTGATCTCACTCCCCCAGCTGTCTTCTCAATGCTCTCCTAGTCCCTCTGAGCCCTTGGGCCCTTTCTGCTTCCTGCCTGTCCTCATTGCTTTCATGCCTTTCTGTGCACAGGCGTGTGTGTGTGTGTGTGTGTGTGTGTGTGTGTGTGTGTGTGTGTGTGTGTGTTTACTTGAGCAGTGGTAACTTACCTATGACCACACCTCTGGAAATAGGACTTCTCCTCCCCTAGCAATCAACTTCCCTTATCATGAGCCCCCATCTCCAAGGATCAACTCTGAAAAGAAGGGCAATACTCATTCTCTCTCCCTGAGAATCCCTATCAGATAGATCACAGACACTGTAAGATAGACTATAAAGTCTACAGGAAAACAATTTGTTTTCCCCTTGACTCTCACCCTCTCGAGATAACCCTCATCACTGTGTGCATTTGAAGCAGACTTTTAGTACTCTTTAAGCTACAACAGTTTTATTATGGAAAATCGCAAATTGTCAACATTTGCCCGTGTGGAGTATAATCCTTTGAAGAGGTCTGCTTGCTGCTTTCATCTTATCACTTCTTGCTCTGTGTGTAGCTGGCTTTTGTTCTCAACCCCCAGTGAGACTACTTGGTCAAAGTCAGCAGTCCCGTGTCCCTGCCTTCCTGACTTAGCCTCAGCTCATGGCTTCCTCTTTTCAGATCTACACTTCAGTCTTCTGTTCGGTGGGCTATACCCTCCTTGCTTTTCCTTCTAATCTGGGTCCATCTTGCAGTCTCTCCATCTTTCACTCTCCTCCTACAACCCCCAATAGTTGTGTTTGGTTCTCTTTAGACCTTGTCTTTAGGTGACTCCATCCACCCACGTCTCATAATTGTAAAATCCCTCTTCGATGTCTTCTCTCAACTCCAAATGCAGAACAACCATATATTTTATATTTCCACTTTGATATCTGTGATGGTTTGTAGATGTTTGGCCCAGGGTGTGGCCCTGTTGGAGTAGGTGTGGCCTTGTTGGAATAGGTGTGTCACTGTGGGCATAGGCTTTGCTATCCTAATCTTAGCTGCCTGGAAGCCAATATCCTGCTAGCAGCCTTCAGATGAAGATGTAGAACTCTCAGTTCCTCCTGCACCATGCCTGCTGGATGCTGCCATGTTCCCACCTTGATGACGATGGACTGAACCTCTGAACCTGTCAGCCAGCCCCAATTAAATGTCCTTATAAGAGTTGCCTTGGTCATGGTGTCTATTCACAGCCATAAAACCCAAACTAAGACAATATCTGAGAAGCATTTCAAACAAAATATGGCTAAAAGTAATTCTCAATTTTCATTTTGTCTTCCCTAATACCCATCTATTTGTTATCATTTGCTTCATGTAAGTTCTGCAGTTTAGCTTACTTCTGTTTCTGTTGCAGTGTCCGTCTTTCCTCTTCTGTTCAGCTTAGTGTGATAATCTCCCAATCACATTGCTTGACCTCTAAAATTTGTCAACACTTCCATAAGGTAAGTTCTTTGCTTGAAACCCTTTGGTAACGTCCTCCTTTCAATATAGTATTAAGAATACTTCTAACAGCCTAAAAGGTCCCCATTAGATAGCCGTGGTTCAGGATGGTTTGGTTGAATAGGTTCTTGTTTTTAGTGTGGGGATTAGAGAACACACTGAGTTGGGATTGTGTTTCAATACTAGCTAGACATGTGATGCTCTTGTGACACTGGGCAGAGGCAGTGAGGGGCAATTTCCCCTTGGCCTCCTCCTCTTCCTCTCCACTTCCTGTTCTTCATCTTCCTCCTCCCCCTCCTCCTCCCTTTCCTCTTCTCCCTCCTCCTCTTCCTCCCCTTCCTCCTCCATCTCCTCTCCTTCCTCCTCCTTTCCCTCCCCTCCTCCCCCTTTTCATCCCCCCTCCTCCTCCCCTTCCTCCTCCATCTCCTCTCCTTCCTCCTCCTCCTCTCCTTCCTCCCCCTCCTTTCCCTCCCCCTCCTCCCCCTTTTCCTGCCCCTCCTCCCCCTCCTCCTCCCCCTCCTCCTCAGCACACTGGATTGTGTCCACTAGAGTCCATCCATTGATTGCATCTCAGGCCCAGTACTTCGACCTTTCTGCGGGCTTAGCAGGATGTGATGTCATCCTCCGTAGTGGAGCGGGCTTTCTACTGCTTGCCTCCAGGTTACATCACTGTACTTTGAGCACCTGGTCCCCTGCTGGACTGCCATTTTGGGAGAGTGTAGAGGCTCTGGTACATAGCTGGCTAATGTAGGCTTTCAGGGCTTTTGGGGTCGTGACACTTACAGCCCAGCCTTGCTTCTGGTCCCATCTCTGCCTTCTAATTCCACAAGGTGACCTAGGACAGTGTTCCCCAGGTTTTTATTACGGCAGCTGCCAGACTCCGCCTGCGTGATGCACTGAGACCCTCTACGACTGTGAGCTAGCACAGTTCTTCCTTGTCAGGTCCCAGCCACGGGAGAAGCTATGCTTTTGTAAAACTCTCTTTTCTCCAGGGATACTTGGTGTAGTGCAGTTCCTACACTTCCGGATTGGTAGGTGGTGCTCAGTGAGTGTTGAGAGGCTCTCAGCACTGAAGACCCTTGCTAGTCAGTCACAGTCTACAACGCAAATACATTGTTTTAAAAACAATTTCTCTCCTTAGGAAACTTTTCAGTTCTTCTCTTCCCCAAGGCCAGAATCACCAGCCACATCTAGGGATCATACACAGTTGTTTTTACTTTTTTTTTCCCCTTCAAGAGACTTCAGTGTTTTGTTGGCTCCTTTGGCTAGAGTCCTCATTGGTGTGAGGTCTTCACTTGAGAGCAGTGAAATCGGCTCCTGCCTTTGCACTTTACCTTGAGGCTGCGTGTCTGTGTGTATCTCAAGCAAACACATTTCAACAGACCTGGAAACTTCTTTATTTTAACCCTGTTAAAGAGCAGCACCTGTAGGACACTAGTACAGTTTACAGGAACGTTAACCTGCTTCATAAAACCTCCCACTGTTGAGGTTTCGGGGTCACACTCAGTCTACACATGAAGACAATTTATATAACAGCCCTGACTCCTTGAATCTAAATAGTGTGCTTTTCACCACCACCTCCCCCAAGACGTGATCACAAGGGACTCATTTCTTCCAACCACGAACCATTTCCTTTACATTCTATTTCTTTGGAACAGAACAAGACCTTTCTTTTTTCATCCTTTGTAGTGTATCTTCAGGAAATCTCAACTATGTTAGGTCTCAAATTTGAGACAAATGACTGGGGTCCTATTTAACATAGCAAAGTTCGCCCAACATCCCTCAGTCCCTATGTATTACAGCTATGGCAGGCAAATCCAGCCCTTCACTCAGAAGTCTCCAGCTTAGGGGCTGGGTTTCCCTTCCCCCAGAGGCTCTTCCCTATATAACCCTGCCGGTTTGGTTAGCCACCTTTGCCCTCTTGGCTGCTGCGCTTGGCTCTCTTCCCCTCTTCTCACACAGCTCAGGATCATGTCCACTTTCCCAGATGTCTCTATCTCTGCTCTCTCCCCGCTTTCACCTACAATAAACTTTCTCCTCCACCATGCCTAAGAGCAGTCAGTCACGTCTTAGTGCGTGTCCTTGTAAGCATGAAGTAACACTAAAGGACCAAAAGCTTTGAACAACGAACCCACATTATTTAACTATGTGTAAAACGTTGCTGCCTGTTCAAACACAGCAGCTGTGGTCGAACCTACCTGGTTACCTTAACGTCGGTCTTGCTCAAGTTCTTATCTCTTAGAATGAAATAGGCACAGTAGAGAAACCCAAATAGTCACTGTGTGGGTGTATATGAGAAAAGTTTATTCCAAACTGCTAAGGTCATCATTGCCTGAGAAAGCAGGGAGCTATCACTGAAGACTGAGCTAGAAATGGGTGGGGGCTCTGTTATGTAGGGTGAGCTAAAGACAATGGAGGCATTTCGAGGGCACACCAATTGGCCTAGGGCAGGAAATAGTTCCGGAAACCATTAAGCCAAACTATACCAAAAAAAAAAAAAAAAAATTCTGAAAGTTTCTTTGGAGAGACTATGACAGGACTGCGGATTTTAAGAGAGCCACCCAGACCAACTGTGAGACTTCGTAGAATGGCTCTCCCATCTCTGACACACTAGAAGACCTCAACAGTGTCAGGTCCCCCAATTCCTTTTCCCCCAGGTAGGCATCTAGACAAAAGCAGCATTCCCTGGGGGTTGGGGGCTGAAGATATCTCCTACTCACTAAGAGGAGTCATTCTCCGATCTCGGGGACAAGGGACACGTGGCTCTTCCATTAACTTAGGACTGTGGTGTCTACTAGCTCGTCCAGGTCCCGTAGGACCCAGGAGGTAAATCCCCACTACCACCCCAGCCCAGCCCGCGCAGCGCTTCTCTGCTTTCCCGAGAGACAGCCTTCGCAGTCTGGAATAAACTTTTCCCTTTTTCACCCACGGAGCGGCTATTTGGGTTTCTTTCCCCATTTCATTCGAGAAGTCCAGACGTCTCTCTCGGGCGGTCGTCCCTGGAGTCTCCCTGAGACTCTCTGGCCTTGCCAGCCCAGGCGGCGGCGCCTTATCCCCAACACCACCGGAGGGAACCTGGGCTCGCTCCAGAATCCCGCCGTCCCTGCCAAGCCAGCCCGCGAGGCCGGCCCAGCAGCGCTCAGGGGCCCGCGCATGCGGACTCGGCGGCCGCAGCCCGGCCTCCCCAGCCTCTTCCTCCTCGGCGCTCGGCTGCGGTTTGGAGCCCGCTGACAGCTCCACGACCGGCGGACGCAGCCTCGTCTTGTGCTTCCACGTTACCCTATCAGAGGTGGGGCGGGGCGTCGGCCCCCACAGCCAATCAGCGCCAACCACGACCCAGGCGAGCGGGGCCGCTCCGAGGCCAGGGGGAAGGCGATTGGGCGGCTGCGGCGCCCGGGGCGTGGCGTCCGCGGGCCCCGCCCACCCCTGTTTTCCGCCGCCGGGCGCCCGCCGCCGCTGAGGCCCGAGCGTTGACCGACTGGGCGGACGGCGGGCGCTTCGCTGCGGGCTGTTGGCCGCGCGGGCTGCTGGGCCGCGCACCTTCCTGCTCCTCGGCTCAGGCGCCCTCGGACATGGTGGCCCCCGGCTCGGTGGGCAGCCGGCTGGGCGCCGTGTTCCCGTTCCTGCTGGTCCTGGTGGACCTGCAGTACGAAGGTGAGTCCCGCCCTGTTCCCGGGGCGGTCTTGGCGTCCCAGTCCCGGCGACCGGGAAGCGGCGCTCCGTGGCGCGAGGCTGGGTCCGAGCCCGGTTCCAGGAGCTGAGAGGCGGGACTGGCGGGCCGCGAGGCCGGGACGGCGGCCTGGGCCAGCGCAGCCGGGTGTCCGGCGCCCCGGGGACACTGGATCGGGGGTGCCGGGAGGAGGCGGGGCGGCGGCGTGCACGGGACGGGTCCCGGTGGAGGGGTGGCCGGCGAGGGCCGTGCCTGAAGCCGGTCCCACGCCCGCGCGACCCCGCGTCGGGCGCGCAACTTAGGCTGGTGCCTGCGAGTCCACCTGGGCTAGCTTGCTGGGCTGTCTGTGGCTTTACAGTTAGTTCCCAGCAAGGCGTCATTCAACTTTCCCCCCCCGCCCTGGTGCTACTTTTTCTAGTCATCGCATAAAAGGTCTCCTTAAAAAAATAGGGAGCGCTTACGTTTCACCCTGGCCTCCAGACTGGAATGTTGGCTACTCCTAACAGAATAGCAATAAATAGAGGCCTGTCCTATCTTGGATGTCAGGGCGGGGAGGAGTTAAGCATTGAAGCCCCAAATGCCCATTGAACAACACTTCCCAACTTGGTCACTGTGCTGTAGTTGACATCTGTCCTGGCACTGGTCTGGACTCATTCCTCTAAGTCCCGGGATAGTTGTCAAGGAAAGAGTAAACAATTGAATATTCCATTTGGAGGGACTGAGGAACCGATATTAGAAATAGTTTATGATGAAACCATCATAAAAGTCTATGCGGGTTTCTTTCTTTTTTAAAGACATATGCTTAGATTTTTACATCTTCATTAAAGGTATGATTTTTTTGTTGGTTTTGGCTTCCTGATCATTTATACGTTCTTTGAACCCCAAATCAAAATTTGTACTGTGACAATATTGAGATCAATAATTTCACGTTGGAGCCAGCATCAAAAGTGAGGGGATTGGAATTTGAAGACCTAGACTACTTTAATATGGGTCATACGGTCTAATTTTCTTTGATATTCTTCCCATCTGCATTGTTATCGTTAGTGCCCAGTTATCATTAATGACTTATTGTAGATACTTAAGAGAAAGTTGTCTGTGCTATGTTTAATGTGAATTTAATTTATTCTCCAGATATAGAAGTGCTTATTTTTGTTTGCCGTGCCTTTTCCAGTAGCTTGTAGATCAAGCACCGTATTTGAGTTTCTGTTGTAGGATTAGGACTTCTAGCATTTCATTTCTCTACTGTGGTATTTCTACAAGAAAACTGAGTTTTTCTGTCTGGAAAGCACTAATGGCACTTCTCAGGGGAAAAGCAGTGTTGCCTTTTCCAGGAGTATTACCTGTGTAAAATGGCAGGTGATTGAGAAGAAAAGAGCATTTCTGTAAGCCATCTCTTATTCCACAGAGATATGTGATAGTTTCTGTTTTACATATCTGGGAACTGGCGTTCCAAGAGCGTAATGAGAATGTATCTTGGGGCTAGAGAAATGGTTAGTGTGTTTGTTGGTCTTGCCGAAGACTGGAGTTGCATTCCCAGTACCAGATCAGGATCCTGTGAGTTAGTTGTAATTCCAACTCTGAGAGTCTTCTGGTTTCACAAGCACCCAAAGAGGTGTGTGTGTGTGTGTGTGTGTGTGTGTGTGTGTGTGTGTGTGTGAGCGTGCGCGCGCGTACACACACACACACACAGGAAATAAAACCTTGAAAAATAAAATTTACTTCTGTATGAAGTGGGAACAGGAAATTGTTGATAGCATCCATTTCAAGCATTTTAAAGTCGGGCAGCTGAGCAAAGCATTTTAAGTTACCAATAGAAAGTGACAGGGAGGTGATTTCCTGGCAGGTTCAGTACAGTGATCTTCCCAGGTGTGCTGGCTCATACCTGTGATTTCATCAGTCAAGATGCTGAAGCAGGAGGATTGTCATCAATTAAAGACCAGCCTGAGTTATACCATGAGTTCTAGGTCACTCTGAGCTATGGTATGATACTTTGACTAAAAACAAACAAATAAACAAGCAAATAAACAAACCCAAAACAAAAAAGCCAAGACCCAAATAAAACAAAACAAAAGCCAAAAATCTTCAAATACCAAAACCTGCTTTTCCTCCCAAAACAGTGGTTCTCCAGCATGAGTGTACATCAGTGGTTCTCCAGCATGATTGATTGTATATCAGAATCTCACATGGAAGACTTGTAAGAGTTCTGGGCTCACGTACAGAACTTCTCTGATTTAGTAGGTCTTGATGGAAAGTGAAATTTGCATTTCTAAAAGGATCCCAGATGACCACATTTTGAGAGTCACTGGTGTAATAAATTATATGTAAGAATTGAATTAGGGGCTGTGCTATTTATTAGACCCTAGAATTGGTGATGGGGTTATCAAGGTATAAAGTAGCAAATTGTTAGCTTATGTTTTCTTAAATAGCTTCGTTCTGTCTGGGTTCGTTAGCCTCGGTCTGAAGAGGCAGGGAGGTCAGGTGCTACCACACTGCACCGAAGGCTGGAGACAGAAGACCTAAGGGAGAGTTGTATGAGAACAGGGAATGTGAAACTCAGTTTCATACTGTAGAAAATGTAGCAGTACACCTAACTGGTCTGTTTTTTTCTGATTTAAAAGTACCCTTTTAAACTAGTCTTTTCTGTTGTAATCCAGAGGAGGGAAGCACAGTTGACTGACTTCGAATTCCCTTTCTCAGAGGCTTTGAAAGAAAGCTAGAGCAGGAGAAGTAGAATTTTTGAGTAGAAAGAAAATTCTAGGGACTGCAGAGATGGCTCAGTGTTTAAGAGGCTGGCTGCTCGTGGAGAGGATGTGAGTTCAGCTGCCAGCAGCACTGCCAACTCCAGCTCCCGGGAGCTGAGGTGTGGGTGCTCACTCTCACACATAAAATTCAAACATAGAAAGAAATCTTTAGCATTCTCACAGTACAAATAAGATTATTTCATTTTATTGCTAATGGCTTGGTTAGTGACTTGAGTATGAATACAGACTAAAAATCATTTTGTTGTCATAGTTTTCTTTTTTCTCTTGACGTATTTCACATTCCCTGTTCTCATACAACTCTCCCTTAGGTCTTCTGTCTCCAGCCTTTAGTGCAGTGTGGTAGCACCTGACCTGCATGCCTCTTCAGACCCAGGCTAATGAACCCAGATAGAACTAACCACCACCCCACCCCCAGGGTCTCACTGGGTGTCTGGCCCTGGCTGTGCTGGAACTCACTCTAACTCAGAGAGCCATCTGCCTCTGCCTCTGCTGGAATTAAAGGTGTATGCCACCATGGTAGGCTAGGAACCAGTTTTCTTTTTTTTTGTTTTTGTTTTTTAGTTTTTTTAGTTTTTTATAGTTTAATGTATTTTAATAGCAAACTGACAGGAACAGCACAGGAGACAGACAGCGTTAAAAACATACTTGTATGGAGGAGAACTCAGAAAAGTCTAGTGAATGGATGGAAGCAAAAATGCTATAAACACAACTTAGTTGATACTAATAAGGAATTTACTTATTTAAAAAAATCTAAATGCTGACATTGTCCAGAAACTTTTAACAGGTTTATTTATAATTATTATAAAGTTGAACTGTTGAAATGTTTTCACTGAAACATTTTGCTTGCATTAAGGCTTTACATCTTGCATTTAATATTAAAAATTCACACACAAATGAATGTGGAGAAACTGCCAATACCTGACTCTGTCCCCTATGTTTTCACTCTCAATCATATACTTAGATACCTTTGACCCCATGGGGTGGGGGGAAATCTAACATTCAGAACTACTGACAACAGGAAGAAGAGGAAAAAAATTTTAGAATGAAATGTTTCCCCTCGTAGTTCTCCACGCAAGTGGCAGGCTAGCTGGATATCTTTTGGCAAATTGTTACACGTTTGGCATGGATAGCACAGATTGGTATCTTCAAAAAGGCCAACCAGATAGGCCTCACCTGCCTCCTGTAAAGCACCCATAGCGGCACGCAGGAAGTGCCGATCTGTTTTGAAGTCCTGAGCAATTTCTTGCAGCAGACACTGAAAAGGGAGCTTGCGAATCAGAAGTTCAGTGGACCTGTGATAGCGACTGATTTCATGGAGTGCCACAGTACAAGGCCTGCCTGTAACACTCTAATGATGAGGTTTCTTCACCCCTCCAGTAGAGGGCGCACTCTTGCTAGCGGCTTTTGTAGCCAGTTGTTTCCTGGGTGATTTACCACTGGTGGATTTGCTAGCCATGGTATGGACACTTCCTTACTTAGCCCCCCCTCCCCCACTCTGGCTGTAGCTTGGCAAGCGAGAGGCAAACCTGGTGTTAGAGAGTGGCCGGCCGTGCAGCGAGGGCTGTGAACACCAGGAACACAGTTTTTAATTCACTGAATTAATAAATATGTGATTAAACTATATATTTTGGCCATCATGGGAAAAGACTTGAAAATCTTTGCAAACAAAAGGTTGTGATCCATTTTATTTAAACGGATAAATTAACAGTATATTTTACCTTTTGTTTGATTTCTTTGGTATTAGTTAATATGAAGAGAAAAATTTAAATGCATGATTTTAATGGTTATATAGTCAGATGGTCAGATAACTTCCAAAAATTATTTTGAACTGTTTAGCAAGGTAGATTATAAGGTTAGCTGCAGTGTCAGCCTTTTAGCTCATCTCACCAGCTAGCGTTGGCCTCTGAGATAGTGCCTGGCTAGGATTGCAGTTGCCTCTGTTCTGTGGGGCAGACTTGCTCTAGGGTGAGGTGCCCAGGAGCAAGTAGGTTTTATTTTCCCATGTGAAGTTAATGGTGGTCAAGTTCAATTTCTATTGTCAGGATCTTTTAACCATCCAACTGGTGTGTTTATTTATTTATTTATTTATTTATTTATTTATTTATTGTTTTCTGTGTGTTGTGTTGTTTTGAGACAGGCTCTTAGTCTTTAGCCCAGGCTAGTCTGGATGGACTCAGGAATTTGATATGTCTCTTTAGCCCAGGCTAGTCTGGATGGACTCTGGAATTCGATGTGTCTCTTTAGCCCAGGCTAGTCTGGATGGAGTCTGGAATTCGATGTGTCTCTTTAGCCCAGGCTAGTCTGGATAGACTCTGGAACTGGATGTGTCTATCAGGATGGGCTCAGACTTGTGGGGACCCTCTCCCCCTGCCTTCTGAGTGTTGGCATTACAGGCTTGCCCCATCACACTGCTTTCTTTTGATTTATTAATGAACAGTTTAACTTTGTTTACATAGAAATTCCCTGGAACCCAGTAACCTACCTGCCCTTCATAACTCAATTCTTTATTTTTCAACCTTAAATTTATTTGCTTTATGTATCTTTAGAAACTAGCTCTTTTAACATTGATAAATATTATGAACTAGTCACTTGGAGTTTTGGAATATAAAAAAAGACTCACGAGTCAGCTAAGGTGAGGCTATGTGGTGCTGTGGTCTACAAAAGAGATGCCTTACCTTAGAGTTGGCAGAATAGGGAACATAAGACATGCATTGGGGAAGCATCCTTATCTTTTATCTATTTTCTTCAAGCTTAGTGGGTCATCATGGTAACCACATTATTACAAATACACTCTTATGTTTCTCTGCTCTTGTATTCTTTGGCTTTCCTTATCCAGCAGATCCCCAAGTCCATCAAATTCAAGTTTGTTTTATGTACCTAAGAGATAAACAGAGATGGAGAAAAACAACTTTAGTGTGAGTCTCATTGTAAGCACAGAGTCTCAGTCTCAACTGTGCACTCAGTGTTGCTTGTGTTATAATAACTCAGTGTGTCTGTTCTTGAAAAAACAGGTAACTTTAAAACCTTTCCCTTACATATCCAAGTCCAGGTTAAATCCCCTTCTCTATCTCCCTCACATTCTTTTTTGGACAGGATTTCACTTGTTGCCTTGGCTCTCCTGGAGCTCTGTAGACCAGGCTGCCTCTCTGCCTCCTGAGTGTGGGATTGAAGTCGTGGGTTACCACCAACTGGCTTGTTCATTCTTAACAACGGAGCTGGAGGAGGGTGAGGGTGAGGCAGAGTTGGGCCGTGTGCTAGTACAGTGTGTGGAGGCCAGATGAAAACTTTCAGGAGCTGGGTCTCTTGGTCCATCATGTGTTTATGGGTTCCAGGGATCAAGTTCAAGCCCACTAGGCTTGGTAGCAAAGTGCCTTTACTCGCAGAGCCAGCCTGAAGCTGGCCTTCACTTTAGTCATCCTAAGATGGCATCTTTGTTGAGGAGGAGAACATCATAGGTTTTTTTCTATTCTTCCACAACACAACTCCATCTCTGCCACATTCCTGCCCAGCCTGAGGATTTTTAGCTTGATTAGTAGTTTGGGTTTTGAGAAGTCCTAGGTCACTTAACTCAGTTTGGTCTTTAAAAATAAAAGTTGTTCAGGCTGGTTATGAGCTTGCAGTGTTTCCCAGGCAGGCTCCATTCTCAGCATCCTGTCTTAGCTTGGCTTCTGCTGGGTTGTAGGCATGTGAAAAGGGCTCCTTGTATCCTCACACTAAAAAATGGCTGAATGCTGTGGTTTCACATGGCAAAAGGTGTAAGGGCCAAAAACCCAGCTTGTTCCTGCAGCTTTGTTTATAGGGCACCAGTACATGTCTGAAGGCACAGACTGGAAGCTTAGCTACTTCCCAAATGCTGCAGTGCCAGCACAGTGGGCGAAGGTCCACATAGGGATTGTGGGACATTCTGAGCAGGTTCTTCCTCTCCTTTGCTGACCCTTCTTCCCTCCCCGGCTCACTCTGCCAGCACTGCAGCACACCCTTTGTGTCTACCTAGTCTCCAGCACTGCAGCACACCCTTTGCGTCTACCTAGTCTCCAGCACTGCAGCACACACTTTGCGTCTACCTAGTCTCCAGCACTGATCATTTGTCCCTGAAGCTACTGAACTGTGTTTTGGTTCTCTTGGTAATAAACTCTTAATTATTTTATTTTATATGTATGGATGTTTTGCCTTCATATATGTATGTATAACATGTGTGTGCCTTGCTTTCTTATGCCACAATACTCAATGAATAACACAATTAGTTATCCTATCTTTTTTCTTACTCTTCCTGTTTACATTGTTGGCCCATGATTGACAAGTGTCTAGGAGAAACCTGCTCAGTCAGTGCTGATTTGGAAATTACATGATATTTGATTGTCTTATCTCATGGAAAACAGTATGCATACAACGTGTAGCAATGGAATAAAAATTGTGGCTCAGAATAGAGTATAGATGTTGTAAGACAGCTAACAATCTATGAGGAACCTTTTTTAGACATTAGTGTCCTGATGAATCATTTATGATCAGTTATTAGCAGTTGGGCTTGGTAATTATATGTGTTATAGACTTAATTTGAAGACATATTCAAGTAGGAAGGCAAATATTCATTTAATGATTTAGTAAATATTGAGTACTCACTGACCTTTGTGATGTAAGGAAGAGCTTCTGCTCTCTGACTTGCTCTTCCTTAATGCTGGATGAGGGTAGATCAGAGTTGTAACAGACAGGTTGGCCTGTGAGAAGCACTATGTTGAGATAGTGGTCCTACAAAGCAAGTGTGCATTTGTCAGTATGGGAATACATAGTACTGTGGGGTTAGAAGGACTCCTGCTCTTGCCAGGCGGGGGCAAAGGTTACAGTGGAGGCAGAATTGTGCAGGACCTGTTTGGTTTTGTTTGTTTTCTTTTTACCCTGTGGTGTTGAAGATAGAACCTTGTACCTTTTACCCCTAAGCTAAGCTACATCCCTAGTCCAAGGACAGAATCTTGATGAGTGAGAATTTTCTAGGTGGGCAGTTGGGAAGGCTGCTCCATGGAACAGTGATGTGAGAGCAGGTGGCAGGAGGACACAGTATAACCTGTGAAGTACAACCAATCTGCTTTGCTGTAAGATCAGAAAGTTAGTAGTGGAGGAAGGATGGATGATAATGAGCCTGGACCAGCATCAGGGAGCATCGGCCTGAAGTATGCTCTCTGCCTTTAAACTTGGAGGGTTGTCCTGATTACCCAGTAATATGAAAATATTGCAGAAGATTTTAGAAGGGAGGTGTTTCAAAGGATTGTTCTGGATACAGTATGAACTAAGGATTTGGAAGAAGGTAAGATAGGAGTTGGGAACCTCTGGAGAGTAAAAGGAATCTCTCCAAAACTCTCCCAACCTTTAGACTGCTGCATGTTCTATTAGAGAAATGTGGCTGGCTGGGCGGTGGTGGCGCACGCCTTTAATCCCAGCACTTGGGAGGCAGAGGCAGGTGGATTTCTGAGTTCGAGGCCAGCCTGGTCTACAGAGTGAGTTCCAGGACAGCCAGGACTACACAAAGAAACCCTGTCTCGAAAAAACAAAACAAACAAACAAACAAACAAACAAAAAGAAATGTGGCTGAAGTATACCAAAGATTTATAATTTTCTCTGCATAGTTATAGGGTGGATCATAAAAGAGATTGTACTAGCATAGAGATAGAGCTAATTTACATAACCAAATAGAAATTTGATTGAATAAAATTATAAATATAGATCAAAGATTTACTATGAAGGGATGGAGAAATGAGAAATGTCTTCTTCAGATGAGATTAGATTTGTTCAGAGTGGTATGGTCATAAACTAAGTGCTTCTTTCAGTTGTAGAAAGCAAAAGAACTTTAAAGAGTATCCAATATTTAAGGGCAGCGTGTGGTATAAAGTGTAGCAGTTCAAAAGAGCATTACAGATGTATTCTTGGCTCCCAAGGGACTTAGGAATGAACCTACAGAGCTGAAATACTGCTACATGAGGAGGACCATACATTGTGTGGAAAATAGAGGTGGGCTTTGGAAAGGATTCTTTGGCAGTCAGTTTGAATCTGTGGCCAGGACTGTCAACTTGTTTGAGCCTCAGTTTTTTTAATAATAAAAGTATGAAAGATGTTTACATCCCGGAGTTGGGAATATTAAATTAGCTAAACACACAGAAGTACCTGGGACATGTTAGGTTTATTTAAACACACAGAAGTACCTAGTTAGATGGTAGGTTTTTAGTTCTTATGTTACTTGTTTCCCTCTTGGTCATTGTTATGGATGGATCAGGAAATCATTTTCCTGTTTTTGGAGACAGGATCTTGATGTGTAGCCTAAGCTGGCTTTGAACTCACGCAATCCCCATGATTCAGCCCATCAAGTGCTGGGATTACTAGTGTGCACCACTCTGCCTGGCTTCATTTTCCTAGTGTTTTGTCTCATACTTTTTACTTCCTCATTTGAGAAATTGAGAAGGTTGATTTGGTTCTGTCTCTGAGAGAATGTAACAGGGAAATGTTTGAAATCTTCATGCAAAGATTGCTATTAATGACACAGGATACTGATCCACATGCGCCAGCTTGTCCTCATGGTTCACATCAGTGTTCTGGTTTGAAAACCTAAGGTAGAGAGGTAGCCTTTGGCTCAGTCAGTGCTTTCACCATGATGTGACCTTGGGTCATTTTCTAGTCTAATCTACCTCAGTATTATACACTCCATTCACTTGCATTAATGATATGTAATCTTTTTGATTTTAGATAGGAAGTATAAATGTTTTGGGGTATAATTTACATTAGAAATTGCCTTTAAAAGATGAAAATCTAGAGGTAAGGACTAGGCTAGGGGGTAGTTTAGTGGTGTAGTTGCCAAGAGTGTAGAAGGTCTGAGTGTGATCCCTAGGACTACTATATTACCAACATGTCCTGTTGGTATATATTATGATATAATGTAACATAACAACGATAATCCTGTTATACTTTCAAACTATAGTTCAACAATGTTTCATGACTTTTAAGCAATTAAAATCTATTTGTAGTGGTGTCTGTTTGAGTATGGTTGTGTATGTGCCATGGTGCCCTCTGATGGTCAGAGAACAACTTGTGGGAGTCAAACTTCAGTTACCACAGTTGGTGGCAAGTACCTTTTATTCAAGTAAGCCATCTCATCAAATATTTATAACTAGTAATAATTTTTAAAGAAGACATATTCCTTAGTTTACTTGGCCAATTTAAAAAATATAAATAGTATATTAATATATTTTTGCTGGAAAAAAGTGATCAGTACAGCAAGCTGCATTATCTTTTGAAAGCATAAATGAAATCCGTATACATAATGGATCCAACATGCTGTCTTTAGTTTACATCACCACAGTACTCTATTCATATCTGACTTCATTCTGTCTTCCACATTGCAGTTAAAGGAATCTTTTAAAAATACCAATTAGACCTTCAACTTCTTCCTTCATCACTTACATAAAAATCTAAATTTTGCTCCCTAGCTTGCACTTTGATCTATTTTGTACATGTTCTCTGTCCTTCCCTTCTTGCTTTATCAAGTAGCTTTATCTAGTTTCCTTGAAGTGGGTTTTTCCCGACGAGGCTCATTGCAATGGCTTGGGTGCTTGGGTATGGTTTTGGCATGTCATTTAGTGTTACTCTCCACTCCGTGTCACTGTTGTTTTAGCATAGACACTCTCCCCTCGGGAGCCTTATTTGATTACTGTATTCATTACTCCTTTCCTCAGGCATTTTGTCACCTAGCAGCAGATTGGCACTTACTGAATTATCTTGTTTATTTCTTGTTCTTGATTGTATCTTGGCTGCTAGAGCTGAGTTTGAATAGCTGTTGAGACCTTTTGAATCTGTGTATATACATTTTAAACAATTTTAAAAGTACATGTGCTACTAGTTTTGTTTTCTTTCTTAGTGTTAAGCTATGTAAGAACTGGCTTTATAGACTTCTGTATGTTTCAGAAGGACTGACTGTCAGTCAGTCTGAGGACTGCTTTTATAAAGGTGATTGCCTGGCTGTGGTCCTTCTATTGTTTTAGCACAATGTGAAGCCCTCAGAGTACTTGGAGTCCATCCATGGCACACTTCAGAGAGTGCTTGAATGTTGGTTCTTAAAGTCCACTAAGCTAAGCTTCCCTGACTCTGCCAGTATGTGGCACTCCTTACTCATGTATATAAAGCAACCATGTTAGGCAACTTTGTACATGAGGTGCCAACCTCGTTGCCATATGCCACCTGTGCACTGTAAACCCCAGGTTTGATTCACTACATAAAATCTTCCTTAGTGTCTGACCTGTGTCATCTCATGCACTATAGCTAGAGGTAGCATACTCAGATTCCTTGTCAGGTTAAGAAATACTGTTAGTGAACTTACAGAGGTAGCTATGTGGCATTAAATCACATGACTCATTGTACTTTGAGAGTTTGTGAAGGTCAGATATCACAAAGGTGAATGTTCTAATTCTTTTCACATAAATATGTAATATCAGATTGCTTGTATGCTGTAGAAAACTAGAAGAGAAGAAAAAAAATGCTCTCTAGTTTTTAAATGGTGGGAAAACAAGGAAGGGGAAGCAGCTGCAGGTAGGAGGCCGAGAAGGACTGGTTCCAAACATATGCTCCGGCTACAGATGCTAGGATACAGTTACCCATTGGTCCCAGTGTTCACAGGTGAACTTGGTGAGACTGCAGTTGGAATTCTGCAATCCTCACATTTTGATGGCTGATTTTAGGTAGCCCAGCTTTGTGACTGCTGAGGTGGGGGTGGGATGATTATTCTAGAGTTGTTATGGAAACCCACTGAATGGCTTAGCTGAGAAGTGGTCCTTTGCTGGCCGTTCTTCTCTAAGTACTTGAGTGCACAGAAGAGTCCATCCCTCATCGCAACCCATGTTTCATCATTTCTGCCATTCTGGTCAAATGTAGGAGGTTTCAGTGTGTTGTGACGGTCAGCCTAAGTGGTGTTGGCGGTCTAAGCAGTGTTGACCGGAGTGGTCTACAGGGCATGGGAGGACAGGAGCCAGTGTTGGCAGTCTAGGCAGTGTTGACTGGAGTGGTCTACAGGGCATGGGGGGACAGGAGCCAGTCAACTGGTGCAGACTACAGTGCCACTCGGAGTGTCTGCACAGATGTGTGACGGTGCTGGGAGTTGTGAGGGCAGAATCTGAGTGTGTAGTATCCTCGTTGGGAGGTGGTTCAGGGCTGAGGCTGCCAGATTGCTGAGGGGCTGAGCAGAGACGCAGGAAGTCTCCTGTCTGCAGTTCTCTCCAGCTCCCTGTATTAACAAACACAACATTGTCCTCACAGTAAAGGAGAAATGCCTGAACACTTTATAGTGCATAGTGTCAGTGCAACCATTGAAGAAGGAATTCAGAGTAAAAAGACATTTAGAGATAATTGGCCTACTTATTCAGACTCTTCTATTTAAAGTGCCTGATTGGCTCCATTTTCACCAAGAGTAAAATCCAAAGCAGGACATGCAGGATTTCTGTTTGATTTCATGTTGTTTATTTGTGGCTCTTCTGTAGGTGTCCAGATGTCCTCGCCATTTCTGGACAGCATGGACTTAAGGCCTTTGCCTTAGCTGGTTCTCCTTGGAAAGCTCCTTTTCCGTGTCTGCATGACGGGCTTTTTACTTTCTCATGTCGGCTTCTCAAGGAAAGCTGCCTTGGACATCGCATCTCTCAGTGGCCTTCTCTCTCCCTGTTGACCTTCGCATCATTTGTTTTATTCCATAGTCATTTTACCTGTTATTCTATATAACTTTCTGTTCATTGTGTCTGTCTCTCATTGTAATGCCTGCTACTGGGGCAGTTCAAGGGGCAGTTCAAGGGACAGGGCTTACTCATCCCAACTAAGCAGAACCAGCCTGCTATGTTGTCGATGTTCAGTAAGTCTGAATGTCATAGTGGACTGTCTGCTGTTCATTCATTAAGGTGAAAGGATAGCATAGCAAAGCAATTTTTTTCTTAAATGTGATATGTGTTTATGTTCACATGTGTGCCATGAACTTGTATGCAGGTGCACATGCATGTGTGGCATGTGTATATGTGTATATATTCATGTGTGTGTACATGTGGAAGCCAGAGGCTAACGTTAGGTGTTATCCTTAACCCTGCTTAGTTCTTACTTACTGAGACTGGTTCTCCCTGAGAGCCTTCACTCTGGCTCCTTAGCTAGCCAACTTGCCCTGAGGGGCCTGTCTCTATCCTGCCTTGCGTGCATTTCTGTGTAGCTGGAAATTCGTACCCTGGACCTCGGGCTTGCATCACAACAGCCATCTGCCAGCTTTAACTGATCATTAAGAATAACTTCACCAGTCTGTAATCTGTTTTACCTTTACTCTGTGGACTAGTTTTATTCTTTCGGTTGGCTGTATTGAATATTGGTATATTTTGGGAGATTTTTATATGCTACAAAATGAAGTAGGTTCTGTGACTTTTATTGGGAGCTCATCGTGGTTCATGGAGAGTTAACTTATTATTCTGTTTTATTCTCAGGTGCTGAATGTGGAGTAAATGCGGATGTAGAGAAGCATCTTGAGTTGGGAAAGAAATTACTTGCAGCTGGACAGCTAGCCGATGCTTTATCTCAGTTTCATGCAGCAGTTGGTTGGTATCATAACCCTGGCCACTCAGTTGCTCTCTTCTGAGTTCTCGTCAGAACTTCCATTTTGGATAACACTTCAACCATTATTACTTGTAAAATAAACCATTAAATATATTTTCAGGGTTCTGGGTGAATTAGATTAATAAACATACAACGAATGAATGTATATGTATCTAACAGAAGAGGCAACTGTGGGTGCTGGAGGGAAGGCTCAGTGGTTAAGAGCAAGTACTGCTCTTCCACAGGACCTCAGGTTAACTTAGAGTTTAACCCATGTCTTCTGGGTTAAACTACCTGTAACTGCAGCTGTTAACTACCTGTAACTGCAGCTGTTAACTACCTGTAACTGCAGATCTGCTGCATCTGGCCTCACATACGTGTACACAATCTTTAGAGTGTAAAGACATTTATAAAAAAAACAGGTAACTGAGGCTAAGTCATGTAGGTATTAAACATAACTTAAGATTTCGACAGTCTGAGAAACTGTGTTCTGCATTGGGTAACTGTAGAGACTCATAATTGGCTAAATAAGAGAATAAGGGACTGTTGAGCGCTCAGCTGTAAGTGGGACTCCTTTATCGTTCCCCTGGAAGCTCAATGAACCATTTATAGCACCTGTTGGCAGATTTCAGATGTACCCCCTCTTTCTGAGTACTGAGAGGCATTTAGTGGTTGCCAGGAGAAGGAGAGACATCTTGAGTGGTGTTGCCACTGGCTAAGGGGTCTGTTCTTCTGTAAACCATCTGTCACCCGATCCAGGACCTATAACAACCCTGTGAGCCTCACTGGGTCACAGACCTGGAAGTGGAGGAGGGACTATGGGGAGATGAAGGTGAGTGAGTGTCTGCTGAATGGAATACGAACACAGCATATCTGTGTGGCAAACGTCATGATAAAGCCCATCATGTTATAGCATAAAACATCCAGTGAGAACTGAGAGATACTGATAGAAAACCTTATCAGTGTAGTTCATAGTTTTCTGTCTTTTTAAGGCAAATTTCACATAGTGTGCTATACTTTGGGTTATCAGTATAGTCATTTCTGTGATTTTTTTTTTTTTTTTGAGATTTGAGATTTTCTAGTTCATTGATTCTTCAATATTAGTCAGATCCCAGCTGTCCCTTATGGTGTTTCTTTTGGGGGACTTCTTTTCTTTCTGTAACATCAGCTATTGTGACTTCTAAAGAGAAGAGGTGAGTCTTTGCTGGCCTAGAACTTACTAAGTCAACCAGATTGGCCTCGAACTCACAGAGATTATCTCCTGCCTCCGCAGACTGGCACTAAACATGGTCTGTAACTGTGCCCAGCTGTGAAACTTCTTCCTATATGACTTACAGCATCAGCTTTAAACTAGGTCTTTTGATAGGACTTTTCTCACAGTCGTATTTACTTCTTGTTTTGTGGTGGTAATGCCTGGGTTATTCACCACCTGACAAGTAGAGAGGCAGTTAATTTTTCCACAAAATATAGTGTGTTCCCAGAAGAATCATCTCCTACTGTTAGAATTCATTTTAAAAACAGAAAATGCAGTTAGGTTTTGGTTTGGCATTATTTTTCTTTGCAAATTCATTTATTCACTATCATCTGTCTGTCTGTCTACCTGCATATCATCCATCCGTCCATCCGTCCATCCGTCCATCCATCCATCCATCCATCCATCCATCCATCCATCCATCCATCCATCTTTGTGGGATATAGTATGGGGTAGATTAGAGGACAAGTTGTGGAGTTGGTTCTCCTTGCACTCTGTGGATCAGCTTATCAGGCTTGGCATTGTGTCTTTTTTTACTGAGCCTTCTTGTAGGCCCCATTTCATGCTTTTCTTAAACTCTGATTTTTATTGATATCTTTACTTCTTTAGAGTAACAGAAAACTCACATTCTAACCTTGTCCTCTTTTGATAACACTGTGGCATTATCATGTCCAGTTTTGTAAGAAAATGAGGATAAGGAAACCTTGGGTCTGAAATCATTTCCCTGATGGCTTTTACAGAGTATCCTAGTGTATGGCATGAATGGGAAAGCAAGTGGCCATCTGTGTGTGTGTATGGCACTGGGTATTGAATGCAAAGCCTGTGTGCCAGGCAGGTTCTTGTTTTAACACTGACCTACACCGTCAGCCCTAAAGCCGTAAATTAATGAAGGGATTGTCTGAAATGTTAGATTTCCTTATTTTCCTGGTAAGAAAACTAATATTACACATTATAGTTTTTTTGTTCAGTAAACAATAAAACAACAAACAAAACCTGCACCTGCTTGGACATGTAATTGAATATGTTGTCGAAAGCTCATCACATGGCAGCCTTCCTGTGAAATGAGGGCACAGACACTGTGTTCAGATATGACAGAGACAAGGAGTTCAGTGTCTCTCCAAAGGCTATAATCAAGGTCAAAGACTGCAAACTTCTTTTTAAATTTTTTAAATGTGTTTTTATTTGTGTTTATGTGTGTGTACTATGCATATAATATCTGTGGAGGCCAGAAGAGGGTGTTGGAATACCTTGAGCTGGAGTCAGGCATTTGTGAGGCATCTGAACCAAACTCGGTCCTCTGTAAGAAGCACTTGTGCCCGTAACTACTGAGCTGTCTCTGTAGCCCCATGAACCCCTTGTGCCCGTAACTACTGAGCTGTCTCTGTAGCCCCGTGAACCTCTTGGGTACCGTTTTGTTCTCCCTTCTAGCTGGTTCTCAGTGAATGAATGAGTGGAGACTTTGACCTGGTTTGGGTAGGCTGGAGTAAAAGTGAAGCTTTACATATATATCCACGTGAAGCAGTCAGCCTCAGTGCTCCCCATTTCCAGAGTTTACAACCTTAGTGGAGCGTGGTGCACATGCCGTTAATTCCAGCACTGGGGAGGCAGAGTTTACAACCTTAGTGGAGCATGGTGCACATGCCGTTAATTCCAGCACTGGGGAAGCAGAGCCTGGAGGATCCCCGTGAGTTCCAGGACCACACACAGTAAAATTTATAACATTGATTCTAATTTGCCTTCCTTAGGTTTTTCTTCAAAAATGGTGGTCTTTGTTCAGGCTAAGTCACCCATACTTGAAGTGTTTGCTGCTCTAAGGAGTAGAACTTCAATCTTGTTCTCTTGTTCAGTTTTCTAATTATTTTATATTATTGTGCTATCTCCCCACCACCAAACTCGGTCAGAGAGGGGATGCTCAGTGAGAGGCTTCCACCAGGCTGGACTCTAGGAAGACTTGTAAGGTACTTCTTGATTGATGTGTGGTGTAGGAGGGGCCAGCTCACTGTGGGTGGTGCCACCCTAGCCTGGTGGTCCTGGATGCTATAAGAAAGCAGGCTGAGCAAGCCATCAGGAACACGTCAGTAAGCAGCCCCCCTGCATGGCCTCTACTGTAGTTCCTCCAGGTTCCTGCCTTGACTCGATTAATGACCTGAGAGTTGTAAACTGAAATAATCTCTTTCGTCCCCAAGTCACTCTTGGTCATAGAGTTTTTTATCACAGCAGTAGGCAGGGGTTGGGGTTATGTGCATGTGCTCAGCGAGTCCAGAGGCATTGGCGCTCCCTCGTGCTGCAGTCACAGGTGTTTGTGATGAGAACCGCACTTGAGTTCAATTCTCTTAGCTACTGAGTATGATTTAAAACCATTCTTATTTTAATCACTACTTTATATATAATGGTAAATATGGACTAGTTTCAGGAACTACTGTTTTGTAGATATGTCTTTGTGTGTGCATCCACATGCATACACACACACATGCACGCATGCACATCAGAGGAAAACCTTGTCTTGTATGTAGTTTAAGAAGGAGCCTTTGTTCATTGTTATCTATGCCAGGCTAGCTGGCCTGCAACCTTGCTGTAGGAATGATAACATACAAGCTTTAAATGGGCTTTGCTGGAGGTTGGGGGTGTGGTGAACTCAGGCTTACCCACTGAACCATCCGATGCTATAATTGCTCTTTTTAAGATGAAAGGAAAGGAAACAAGGTATCAGGCAAATGACCCTGTATCTCTAAGCAAGATGGCTTTTCATTTCTATGTGGAACCACTGTCATTTGATGCTCTAAGAGTATAGGCAGAAAAAACTCAATGTCAACCTCTGCTCTTACCCAACACATAACACTTTATTGGCTTCTGTCTATCCAGATGTGTGGAGACCTTCTCCTACTGAGCAGTCGTAAATATCATATCTTTGGATGTGAGTTAGCTTGCTATAATCCAGTTAAATTCTGACACTGTATTCATGGCCTAAACATCTGTAGGTTTTGAGGAAGACTACTACCCACTAGAGAAGCCTAGCTCTCCAGGCATGAGCCAGTGTCCGTGAGCGCCTTCTTAAGTTCAGTTAGTGTGCTAGAATGGCTCTAAGAGTTTAGGCGAGCGTCTTTTCTGGTGTAGGACAGTAGGCGTTACAGAGGATACAGATGTCCCTCCAGAGAGAGGTGGTGCTCAGGACAAGGGGCAGGTGAAGGTGACTTGGAACTTTATTCTTCTTTCTGGGTGGACAACCCTGTAGAAACTTTCGTGTTCCACTCACCCAAGCACAGTGTCATCAGCTGTATCCCAAGCTCTTAATTTTAGTGCCATTCTTATGGTTATCTGTTTATTTTTCAGAGAGAGTCTATGTAGCCCTGGCTTGACTCAAATATGCTATAATCACTAGGCTGTCCTACGACTTACCCCACCTCTGCCAAGTGCTGCGGTTAGAGTGCTTGTTTGCCATTCTTAATAAAATTGTAAACTGTAATTTTCTCAAGTTTTTGTCAAAAACAGCTAATATTTATTCTTTTACTTTCCAGATGGTGACCCTGATAACTATATTGCATACTACAGGAGAGCTACTGTCTTCTTAGCCATGGGGAAATCCAAAGCAGCCCTGCCTGACCTAACGAAAGTGATTGAGCTGAAGATGGATTTCACTGCAGTGAGTTCACCCACGCCGCTCAGCAGGGAACTCAAGGGGACGGCAGGAGGGAGCCCGCTCCCTGCACTGAACATGGGCACCTTAGGCATTACTAGAGGATGTTAGATTCAGGCTCCCTGCACTGAACATGGGCACCTTAGGCATTACTAGAGGATGTTAGATTCAGGCTTCCTGCACTGAACA
>NW_022196915.1:103822374-103826909 GCF_008632895.1 Mastomys coucha
TTCAGGCTTCCTGCACTGAACATGGGCACCTTAGGCATTACTAGAGGATGTTAGATTCAGGCTTCCTGTACTGAACATGGGCACCTTAGGCATTACTAGAGGATGTTAGATTCAGGCTTCTTACCCTTCCTCTTCATAGAGGCTCAGAACTATATATAGCCACTGGGAGGTGAGGCAGGAATCTTGGAGCTCAGGGTCTTGTGGTGCTCAAGAACTATAACCAGGTTCTGTCTCAGCAACTTAAACAGTAAGTAATAGCAAAACTCAAAATGTTGCTGGCGTTAGCAGTCTGTATGGATACTGCTGCTGCTGGCACATGGGGGACAGAGGCATCCACACGTCTTTGAGTTGACGGACTTCCTAGTCTACCCAATGAGTTCCAGGACAGACCAGGCTACGTAGAGAGACCTGTCCCAAAAACAAAACAAAGGTCTGTATGGAAGAGTAATAGAGTATACTAGTCAGGGTTCTCTAGAGTCACAGAATTTATGGAATGTCTCTATATATTCAGGGAAATTATTGAATGACTTACAGTCTGCAGTCCTACTAACCCAACAATGGGCAGCTGGGAACAGGAAGTCCAAGGACCTAGCAGTTGCTCAGTCCCACAAGGCTAGGTATTTCAACTGGTCTTCTGTATAAGGTGGAATCCTGAAGAAGTAGGTTCCAACAGATGTGCTGGCAAGTGAGTGCAAGCAGGTGAAGAAGAGTGAATCTTCCTTCTTCCAGTGTCCTTATGTAGGTCTTCAGCACAAGGTGTGGCCCAGATTAAAGGTGTGTACCACCACGCCTGGATTTGGAACTTGGTCTGTCCCAAACTGACCTTGAACTCAGATCTGCTTGCCTCTGTTTCCTGGGGTTAGAGGTGTGTACTACTTTGCCTGGGCCTAAGTTTTTCATGGCCACTATGCCTCAAGATCTGGCTCAAAAGCATGTCATCCCATGTGAAGATCCAGGTCAGAAGCCTGTGTCTTCCAAGCCGCATGGTCTGCTTCACAGTGGAGTCAAGATGGAAGCTTTTCTCGGGTGTAGCATTCCAGGTGGAGTCAAGTTGGCAAGCAGGAATAGCCATTACACAGGGCACACTAGGTGACTGTCTTCAGAAGCCTGGCAGGGAAAGACAAGTCCATGTGAAGGATTTCAGCCAACTGACAACAGTTTCATTTAAGACTGAGTTAGGAAGAATTAAACAGAGTTGCCCATTTTAGGGGAGAGGGTGTGGTGGATTCCAGGAATTGTTAGTGTGGTTCTTGCTGGCATCACTGTACAAGCCTCAGAGGTTCTAAAGCTTACTTAGTCTCCTGTCCTGTGAGGGAGGGCTGGCACAGGCTGTATGGGGACTCCGTTGGCGCTGCATTAATTGGTTCTATCAATGTGATAGCACAACTAACATAAACAGCTTACGAGAGAGATTCATTTTAACTCACGGATTGAAGCTTTCTGTATTCAGTACACATTCCTTGGCTCTGTGACTGGGCCTGTGGTGACACTGGGCACCATGGCAGTGGGAGCTTATGGAAGAGGAACTTGCTGACTTCATGACACACAGGAAGCAGAGAATATACCATAGTCTAGGATAGGATATGGCTCCCAAGGATAACTGTCTGCGCCCTTCCTTCAGCCAGGCCCTGGCTCCTGAAGTTTTTAACGTTCCCAAATGGCAGCGCCAGCTGAGGATCACATGCTAACACGTGAACCTGTGTGGCAGACTTCATCAGCAGTACATACATGGCCTAAAAACGAACTTTGTGACCATTATTTATAATTTGCCACATTCCTAGAAGGAAGGATCCAGGCTAACTAGTAACCGTGTAATACATGTTTGATTTGGAATATGGCTGCAATATTTTAAAATAGAATTCCCAGATATCATATTTTTGTTGACTTTATTACTTGACAGAGCTTAGTATAACCTTTTATAAAGGTTAAGTAACCCATTTTCTTAGCATCATGATTAGTGATTAGCTAGCTGAAATGGCTGTAATGGTTGTTTTTATGTGTGTTGATGTATTTGATAGAGGATTAGGGAAGTTTTATGTTCTGAAAAGTGGTAAATAAACCTCAGTGGCAGTCTATGGTTTCTGTTCTTTTTTTTTTTTAAGAAGAAATTAGTCATCAGGGAATAGGTATATGTTGAAGGGCTAGGGTAAGGCATATTAGAGGAAGAGGAATATCAGAAATGAAGGAGAAAGAGACACTGTCACTCTGGCTATAATAAATATTTACATTGAAGATTGAAGGTTTAATGAACAGCAAACCTATTTCTAGAGCTTTGATAGACTCCTGGCGAGTTTCTGTGGAAAACATTTAGTATGATGTCAAAAAGTATCTGTTAAAATTAAGATACAAGGCCTGGAATACATCTTAAAGGTATATCTTCTTTATGGGTCCTTGTGTTTATTACCCAGCTTAATTATAAAAAGTGTTTATAACTGATATACTATTAATTCCCAATTTAAAGAGTTGGTTCTTAGGATATTTTTAGGCTGTACAGTCGCTGTTGCCATCATCTAGTTCCAGGACATTATCACTCTGAGAAGAGATCTTATGTCTCACACAGACAGACAAAAGAGCTCCCTCAACAGAGCCTTGGTGTGGAGCACATTTTTAAAGGAAACACACTTTAGTAAAAATTATGCACGTTCTATAGCTATAGAATTTTGTCTCAGTAATAAGGCAAACAAACATTGGAAAAAGAAGTATTAGTAACTTGATTATATTATTTATTCCTTATTTTTAAAGAAAATTTAGAAATCCACAGTATTCAGGACAGCCACTCTTTTTCCTCCTAGGCAAGATTACAGAGAGGTCACTTATTACTCAAACAAGGAAAACTTGATGAAGCAGAAGATGATTTCAAGAAAGTGGTAAGTACCTGGCTCCAAGAAGATATTATTGAGAGACATAGAGAATTGATTTTTTGCTGGGAGCCAGCCCTGACAGTCAGGTACTGAAGTGGGACACAGCATTGGACGAAGGCCAAAGGCTGGTGACCTCTGGCCCTGTAATTCTCTCTTAGTGTTTTGGGGCCCAGAAACTGATGGCTGCTGGCAATTTAACTCACACTATCCTGGGGTCAGTGTTGGTGACTTCTGTCAGTTTCACAGAGAAGGAAAGTCAGGTGCACACATATACACACGTGTATATAACACCACACACACCACACATACCACACATGCGCACACACACACATACACCACACACACATGCGCACACACACACACACACACACACACACACACACACGCGCACACACACACACACACACACACACACACACTGGCCAGACCTGATCACCAGTGTCATCAGTTTCACAAGTGCACATGCATACATACATATATACCTACATACTTATGTATACACATACATGTAGATAGACATATATATACATACTGTTCATGTATACATCCAGACAGATACATATACACATTTGTTGGATGGAGCAGAGTCCCAACAGCCACACTTTATTTCTTCTCTCGGCCTTTTTATACATCTTCTTAGACAAAAGTTCTTTATAAAATTACCGTTCAGATAAAATGTTACACAAAAGGGAGTTACAGAAGGATGTTGATAGTAAGTTCAAAGCAGTGTTTATTCTGTAAGCTCAGAATAAGTTCAAAGCAACAGTTGCACATGGCCTTGCTTTATCACAGTGCACACCTGTGACCTCATCCTTGGACCCGACCTAGAGTGAATGTTTTTCTTTGATTACAGATATGTTTGTATGTGTGTGCCTGTTGCCCTTCTTAGTGCAGTTTATGAAACCTCATTTGTATTCCTTGTTATGCAGCCTTTAATTACTATTCTATGAGAAGGCACATTCTGTTCTTGATTCTAACTTTATTACATCCCTCTTATAAAACAAATAAAAATATTTCCTTAAATTTTCTTCCATTATCTGAATCAAATCAGGAATTCTGTAAAGTCATTAATTCATCTAAACAGCACTAATTTATGAAAGCTCATCTTTGTGTTGCTCTGTAGGAAATTTGTGCAATAGGAATCCTTAGGCTATGTAATAGAGACAGGAAAGGCACATTAGAAGCAAGAAGCAATCCTGGAATGAAGTGTGTGGGGCCGTGCCTCTCCAGAATGCAGCCATCGCAGCCATGGAAATGGTGGGCCATCTCCAGGAAACTCACACTTGCCATGGCCTTTCCTAGATGGCTTCTGTCCATTTTTTTCTTTGTAATAAGGTATTTAAATAGTAATTTTATAGCTAAAAGCCCTTATGTATATAGGAATCATAGTTCCTAAATTAATATTTAATGACTGGCATCAAAGAATCATATTAATAGTTGGAAGATACTATGCACACAATTGATATATGTGATAACTCAGTCAGTCACAGGTTCACTTACTTTAACTTAGCCTACATGGGAATCTAGAAATGTCAGCTGAAACTTGCTTCATGGCCTGCAAGTCGAGGCTTCTTGAACGCTTTCCCTAGTGACTCTCTCACTCAGTAGCTTGTTACATGATCCTGGGTATATGGTATAAAACAGCCACGTGACTCTCTCACTCAGAAGCTTGTT
>NW_022196915.1:103827524-103837340 GCF_008632895.1 Mastomys coucha
AAACAGCCACGTGACTCTCTCACTCAGAAGCTTGTTACATGATCCTGGGTATATGGTATAAAACAGCCCTAGAAACAAACTTCCTCTGACAATGAGTGAGGGAACTTGCTTTCAAACAATCATAAGAATTTTACCACTTATTCACAAGAAAGGCAGATTGTACGGTAATGAGATATGTGCTGGTTTGTTTTTATGTAAAGAATGAAATCTGAGAAGATGGTTCACATATATCTAAGTGTGCTGCCCAAGTGTGAGGACCTAGTGCCCCTGTAACAAGCTGGCTGTGATTGATGTTGTGCACCTAGAGTCTCAGTGTGGGCAGTGAGAGAGGCTGCTCTCAGAGCCTGCTGACCAGCCGCCGACTTTACATGTACTCTCTAGCTCCATACAATTCTTTCTGTAAATAACATGGCTTCTTTCTTTATGACTGAGTGAACAGTTCACAGCAGACGTGGGTATGTAGCTGTATTGTAGTCATATGGAGGGCTCCTTTAGCCTTTGGAAGACCTCCACACTGTTTCCCACAGTGTCCATACTCATTTGCATTCTTACCATCAATGTTTAAGGAAAACCTGAATTTTGATTGTGGTAAAAATTAGATATTTGGTAAATAACTGTCAATTGCAATTTAATTTTAAAGTCAGGTATAAATCTTTGGTAAGTTCTTAATAAAGCCTCCATTAATAGCAGAATATATAGAGATAATAGCCATCATAACCCATCCCTTGTCAATTTGACACACAATTATATCTCCTTATGTCCAAATGAAAACAATAGCCAGGTCATAGTAAAGCCTAACAATGTAGTTTGAACTATCCCTTGTTCAACTGCAAACACATAAACAGTAAGTTCAGCTGGTGGGATCTCGCCCCGAGGTCACCACGCCACTAATCTGTTTGTCTCCTGGGACACAGGCTGTAGCGAAATTCTACTCATGGTGCTCCTTTAACACTTGAACAATACACTTTGTATTTTCCTTTCTAAGCTTGCTACACTTGTTCAAACACTCTTCCTAAGAGTAAACCACAGGCTAGCATGCATGCTTCGCTGTTCTGAGATTTCCTTCCTTAGCGCAGTTAATCTAACCGGCTTCATGTTCGCCTCAGCCAGACACGTCAGCCAGGGCAGAGGCAGTCTCGTTTTTTACTAAACTATCACAGGAACAGTCTCTAGGCTATAAACTCAGATTCTCCCGTGAAACCTCTTAGGCCAGGCCCCACAGTTCCTATCCCCTCAGCAGCACTGTCTTTCATGGTCCTCCTAGGGATGGCCTATTAAGCCCCACTTAAATTGTTTAACTGATTTTCTAATCACAGTCCCAAAGTCCATGCTCCTCCAAACAAAAGCATGGTCAGGTCCATCACAGCAATTCCCCAGTCCCTGGTTGGAAGGAACTCAGATCTACATAAATGATAATGAGTATAACACTGGGGGATCCCAGGCTAAGCTATCAGATGCCCAAGTTGTTCTGTATCTTTGCTATTAGGAATAGTGCTGCCCTGGACATTCCATGCAATAACCTTACAAAGTGATGATTTCCTTTCCGTACTATTCAGGAAGAAGAGTACTAGGTCATGTAGTAGCTTTTTAACTGTTTTCAAAACCTACATAGTTTCCCAAGCTTGCTCCAGCAGTTCACCTGTCTGCCAGCCTTGCCTCTTTTCTATGTGCTTCCCTGCTAGCTGGCCCTTCCCTTTGACTACACAGCGTACATGGGGTAACTGAGAAGGAAGGGTGGCCCTTTTGGCTCACACTTTCAGAAGTTTCAGTCCCTGCTCAGTTGGCCCCTTGTTCTTTCCACTGTTCTGAGGCAGTCCATTGTGGAGGGAGAAGGCTGTCTGCCTCGGGGTCAGGAAACAGGCTTGAAGCTTGCCTCCAGTGATCTAAAATGTCTACCAGGCCCTTTCCTCTTAAGCTTCCCAGTATTCCCAGTGGCATCAAGTGGAGGACTAATGAAAAGCCCCTTTAACAGATGGGCCCTTGTGTGGAGGGCATGTGTGGAGCCTTGTAGAAACCAAGAGTGTTAATCACTCAGGGGACATGAATACCTATCTTCCACACAGAAATCTGGAAGTAGATGTTGTTAATTACCTGCCAACCTTTGCTATCTGTAGAGCCAGGTCTTACCCAAATCACCCAGAATATTTATTTGAGACTCTTTCTTCCTAGACTTTATCATTATAGCCTGCTACCCTCTGTGCCTACCTCAGTCACAGACCACACCAGATCTTAGGCTCTTAAACTATAGAACCCATTTTTATGTTAGAGGTCACGTGTACTTTGTAAGAGTTTCAGTGTAGTCATGCCTTAAGATTTATTGTTGACATGGGATTGGGATAATTGTTAATAAGAGACTTTTTTTTCCCCGAAATTGCACAATATTTAAATATGTCTAAAATAAACTGGCTTGGTCCAGCCTCTAGCAATTCGAACCAGTACCAAGTACGTCAGGCTTCAGCCATTCTTCTGCAGGCCATAATGCTTGAGGATCCCCTCCTTGCCTACCACACACACACACACACACACACACACACACACACACACACACACACACATCTACCTACCTTTGGGGGAACATTCTAGGTCCTAAGCCTGCAGTGGGACTCCCAGTAAGGTGGCAGGTGTCTCTGTGGTTGTCCTCAGTCTTTCCCTGATGAGAGGAGATGTGGAGTACGTTTCTGTGTACCTGCTAGCAATTTCTTTATGGTCAAGGGCTTTACCTGTTTTTTTTTCTAGCAAGTATTGTTTTTGAGTTCTATGAATTACTGATATAACCTTATCTGATAATATTGTTTATAACTTCTCCCTAATATTTCATTTGCCTTTTTGTGTCTACATAACCTAAAAACTCAGATTATACAAATAAACATAGCACTCTATTAAATTATAATTTTATTTTTACCTCAAATGGATCAAATTTAGGTACTTTAATAGATGTAAGTAACTTTAGTAGAGAATGTCCACCTTTTAAAGTGGACTGATGTGTAATGTAAGGGGAGAGGAATTATTGTGTTCTTAGTTGCTTACAGTGTTCTGTAATAGTTCCATCACTGAGCTACAGCTGCCCTCATTGTGAATTTATAAATCATGGAGCAGTCACAAAAGTGTTAGGAGTAGACTCAGGGGTTCAGGCCCCAGCACTGAAAGGGAGCAGTCACAAAAGTGTTAGGAGTATGACTCGGGTTCAGGCCCCAGCACTGAAAGCACTTTTGCTAGTGCCTGCTGATTCTTACACTTGGGAGTGCTCACCATGCCCTGATACATGTCACCTTCTTTTCATTTTTTTTAAAAAAATTTTTCTTGGATATTTTCTTTATATTTCAAATGTTATCCCCTTTCCCTGTTCCCCTCCCTCCCTGGAAACCCCCTATCACATCCTCCCTTCCCCTGCTCCTATGAGGGTGTTCCTCCACCCACTCCCCCTTCCCCACCCTCAATTCCCCTACACTGGGGCATCTATGGAGCCTTCATAGGACCAAGGACCTCTTCTTCCATGGATGCATGACAAGGCCATCCTCTGCTACATATGCAGCTGGAGCCATGCACATTCCTTTGTTGATGGTTTAGTCCCTGGGAGTTCTGAGGGGTCTGGTTGGTTGATATTGTTGTTCTTATCATGGAGTTGCAAACCCCTTTAACTCCTTCAGTCCCTTCTCTAACTCCTCTATTGGGGCACTGCACGTAGTCCAATGGTTGGCAGCTAACATCTGCTTCTGTATTTGTAAGGCTCTGGCAAGGCCTCTCAGGAGACAGCCATATCAGGCTCCTTTCAGCATGTATTTCTTGGCATCTACAATAGTGTCTGGGCTTGATAACTGTATATGGGATGGATCCCCAGATGGGACAGTCTCTGGGTGACCTTTCCTCCAGTCTCTGCTCAGCACTTTATCTCCATATTTGCTCCTGTGAGTATTTTGTTCTTCTAAGAACGACTGAAGCACCCATATTTTGGTCTTCCTTCTTATTGAGCTTCATGTGGTCTGTGAATTGTATCCTGGTTATTTGGTGCTTTGGGGCTAATATTCAAATATTATCAGTGAGTGCATACCATGTGTTTTCTCTTGCGATGGGGTTACCTCACTCAGGATGATATTTTCTAGTTCTATCCATTTGCCTAAGAATTTCATGAATTCATTGTTTTTAATAGCTGAGTAGTACTCCATTTGTGTAAATGTACCACTTTTCATTGCTAAGGACGTGCACAGAGCATGTAGAAAAGTGATTAATTCAGGATTTGGGTAACTAGCTTGTTCATTTACTTAGACTTTATTGCAAAGTAGTCATAAAAGGGCTGGCGAGATGGCTCAGTGGGTAATGCTACATGCTGTCATGCCTAACCAATTCCTGGAGCCCACATATAGACTGATGCTAACTGCACTAGTACTGAGACATACAGGCCCTGCCATACAACATACATGCGTAAATAATGTTAAAGGTCAACTAGTTATAAATTATGTATGAAAATATTCATAACTTTGTCAGTGAGAAATGGCAAAACTTCCATGTTACTCCTGTGTATGTTACCTGCTGGTGTAGAATGAGTGACCCAAAGTTAGCAACCCTTCCTATTGTCTCAGTTTTTGGGCATGGTCTGATTGGCTCTTTCCATGCAGGGGCTGTACAGGTATCTGGAATGGTGAAATCTTTGTATATGTTACAGGTATTGGATTTATAAGATTAAAACTTTTATTTTGTTGTTTGGCTGTAGCTCAAATCTAACCCAAGTAAGAATGAAGAGAAGGAAGCCGAGTCTCACCTTGTAAAAGCTGATGAAATGCAGCGCTTGCGCTCCCAAGCGCTCGATGCCTTTGACAATGCTGATTACACTGCTGCAATAACCTTCCTTGATAAGATTTTGGAGGTAAGTTTCTCAGTCCTGCAGCTGACCAGGAGCCGGCACTGCTTTGTAGAATAAGGCTCGTGTTAAACACTTTGACTGTCAAACTGAGATAGGGTACAAACTGATCTCTGGACTTTTAGCTCTTAAAAATTGGTCATAGAAACCAGGCAGTGGTGGTACATGCCTTTAATCCCAGCACTTGGGAGGCAGAGGCAGGTGGATTTCTGAGTTCAAGGTCAGCCTGGTGTATAAAGTGAGCTCCAGGACAGCCAGGGCTACAGCCAGAGAAACCCTGTCTTGAAAACCCGGAAAAAAAAAAATAAGAAAAAAATTTGGTCATATAAATTTGGAACTAAAGTTTTTTTAGTAAATATTGGTATTTACTAATGGGAATTACATTTTGTTGTTGTTGTTTTTGTGACAGAGTCTTTCTATTTCTATGTAGCTTTAGTTAACTTACAACCCTCTATGTAGACCAGGCTGGCCTCACAGAGATCTGCCTGCCTTTGCCCTTAGAATACTAGGCTAGATAATGGGTAAAAGACCCTTTACTTAAAGAGAAAGGAAAGATAGGGTTTTTTTTTTTTTGGTTTTTTGAGACAGTTTCTCTGTGTAGCCCTGGCTGTCCTGGAACTCACTCTGTAGACCAGGCTGGCCTCGAACTCAGAAATCCGCCTGCCTCTGCCTCCTGAGTGCTGGGGTGAACCTTCTAAGAGAGAAGGCAGAGAGAAAATGCTCCAACAGGGCGGGTTCTAGTAGGAAGCATTAAGTTTAGGATTTCAGAAGAAAGCCTAACTGGAAATAATCAATGGAATTACCATTTTCACAGCTCTTTAACTTAATACTGGCAGTAAACATGTGATATATAGACTCACTTGATAATTAAAAAATTATTTGAGTGTGTGATGTATGTGTGTAGTTGTATGTACTGTAATGCCCTTGAAGAGGCCAAAGATGAATTCTGCGGAGTCAGCTCCCTTCTATCTTTATGTGGGTCATGGGGATTATACTCGTGCCTAGGCTTGTATGCACATATTTTCACGTACTAAAACATCTTGTTGGCTCTTATTTGATAATTTTATAGAAGAAATCATGTGATATGATATAGAGGAATTCTGTTTGTTTCTTTAAGATTTATTTATCCATTCATTTATTCATTCATTTATTTATTTATTTATTTATTTATTTATTTATTTATTTATTTATATTTTTCAAGACAGGGTTTCTCTGTATAGCTCTGGCTGCCCTGGAACTCACTCTGTAGACCAGGCTGGCTTCGAACTCAGAAATCCACCTGCCTCTGCCTCCTAAGTGCTGGGATTAAAGGCGTGCGCCGCCACCACCCAGCTGATTTATTTATTTTCTTATGTGAGTATATTGTAGCTGTCTTTAGACCCACCAGAAGAGAGCATTAGGTCCCATTACAGATGGTTGTGAGCTTCTATGTGGCTGCTGGGATTTGAACTCAGGACCGCTGGAAGAGCAGTGAGTGCTCTTAACTGCTGAGTCATCGCTCCAGCCCCTTTTTTCTTAAAATAAGGATTTACTATCAAGGAAGGAAAGATGTAACATCTTTAAAAAAATGAATTTAGTAATTAATGCAGTGTCAGTATTTTGCTAATTGACACCCTAGGAGTGAGGCTTGGGGATATAGCTCAGTTGGTAGAGCTATTTTGCCCAGCATTCACAGTGCCCTGAGTGTGATACTTGGCATTGGATTAACCGGGTCTGGTGAGCACAGGGTATTGGAGGCCAGCTTGCATACACGGTATTCTGTCTCAACAAACAAGACACATCAAGAATTACAAAATGAACTTAAGTTTTTCTTAATTATAGCAATTAAATTTACTTGTTGAATATTGATTCTCCTTAAATGTTTGAGTGGGATAATCTAATAGTGAATGCTATAGCTTTCTCCCTTTCTTCCTTTCTCTCCATCTTTCTTTCATTCATTCTTTCTTTCTTTGAGAAAGGTTTCATTGTGTTTTAAGCTTGGCTGGAATTCAATGTGCAAATGCTGTGTTTTCTGATATTCAGAGTTGTAAAACTCTTTAATCTGAGGGCTGAAGGAAAACAGAAAAGCCCTTTCGTTGCATGTGCATCTCCTTTCCCTGTTAAGAGTTTAAGACACACTCAAGAGATGATCACATTCTGTCTGCCTCCTGTAAGTGTGTCCGGGTTCTCAACACCATTTATAAACTAGTTACCTTACCACACTGCCTGATGAGTGTATGCATGAATGTGTGGGTACAAGAAGCAATGTGCATAACTATGTGTCTTAAAGTCTAGTTCTTTTGTTTCTTAAGGTTTGTGTTTGGGATGCAGAATTGCGTGAACTGCGAGCAGAATGCTTCATAAAAAAAGGAGAGCCCAGGAAAGCCATCAGTGACCTAAAGGCTACTTCCAAGTTGAAGAATGACAACACAGAAGCATTTTACAAAATCAGCACACTCTACTACCAGCTAGGAGACCACGAGCTGTCTCTCAGGTCAGCTCCTTCACATCCATAGCTAGTCTTTCTACAGGTTTCTTATTATGTTAATAGAAATATAAAGCTTTTAAAAATACCTATGTCCACTCAAATATCCACTTAGGTTATCCCTAAGGTATTATGTACATATGATATGTGCATCCTACAGTTAATCTTCTGAAATAGTCCCTCCAGTGAGGATGCAGTTTTACTCACTAGGAAGCTAAACTGGAGTATCCGATCCATTTTAATCACTGAGTCTATGAGACAGTGTGCATAGCAAATCAGGAAGTCAGCATGTTTCATTGTTCCAAACAAAAATACTTAATGATGCAGAGAACTAGTCAGTAATTATCATGACTTGGAATATTTTTTTTTTAATTATGTGAGCAGTGAAGTTCGTGAATGTCTGAAACTTGACCAGGATCACAAGCGGTGTTTTGCACACTATAAGCAAGTGAAGAAACTTAACAAGCTGATTGAGTCTGCTGAAGAACTGATCAGAGACGGCAGGTAAGAGCCTTGCCTTAGCTGCCTGGTTAGGATCCCGACGGTGCTGTCTTAGCAACACCACCAGGATTCTATACCCACTGTTGAAGCAGGCAAGACCTAGGTCATCACAACTGCATAGCTTCCTTACTAGCAGCTGCATGCTATTTCAGGGTTGCCTTTTGTGCATTAGGCTCTGAACTATACACTGAGAGTACAGAAATGTGACTGCAGTGTTTAGTCTTAAAAGGTTTATGTGGGAGGCATATCGATACCAGTGCTGGTGTATAGAGCTGATAGCAAAATTCTAGATGGGACTCAATGGGAGAAGCAAAGAAGAGCCCTTGACCCCAACTGTAGCCATGAAGGCGGGAGTGAGAGAAAAGCTGTTAGAGGAGGTAGATATTTAAAGTGTGCTCTCACAAGGAGTCACTTGAAGCAATGGGTTGTGTGTGTCTGTGCCAACACTGCAGGGGTTGAGGGGCTGGGCCAGGACTGTTGAAGAGATGACTTTGCACACACTACTGCTTTGTAGAAGGTAGACTCTGACCTCCCCTTACCCTGTCCACCCCCACTCCCATAAAGCCTTTGTAGCTGTCATGAGAACGCTTTACCCAGTGTCCCCCAGGGTCTTGCAAACTAATATCTTCGATCAAAGTGTTTGATTAATTCTATCTGCTAAAGTCCCTCTTAGGTACCCTTACATCCACGGCCGCTTTCCTCTCCCTAGCCATCCTTAGATGCTAGCAGCAGGGAATCTATTCTTTGTTTTTATAGTTTGGCCATTTGAAAGAATCTGAAAGAAATGGAAACAAAAACAACGTAAAGGTTTTGAGATGAGGCTGTATTCTCCCTTAGTATAATCTCTGGGCATTTACCCACCTTTTTGAATTAATATCCCCTTTCTATTTGCTGGTGAATATTACCATGGTATTACTGTCCACTGCAGTTATTTAGCATTTGCTCACTAAAGATCACGCATTGAATGATGCTGCTTTCTTTCACATGTACGTCTTAGGTTAGAGCGACAGCTCAGTGGCAGAGTGAGTGCTTTTGCTCTCCAGTGCTGCTCCCTGCCACCCACTGTGTGTGTCTGTGTGTCTGCGTGTCTGTGTGGTCTGTTTTGTGAACGTGTTCTGGAGAGACATGAACAAGTGTTGCCAGTGACAGAGCACTTAGTTTGGTGAAGTAGCAAGTTTACTGGACCTAGAGGGGCATGGATGGCCCGGAAGCAGCTCCACTGTTGGGTTCCCTCAGAATAGAGAATGAGTTCCCAGAGTCTCTTCATTCAGCTTTCCACTGCCTACATGCCCTAGCCACATGCTTTAAACTGTTTTTAGTGTATTTAGTTGTGAGTGTAAGCAAATACATGCCCCAGAGAATATGTCTGGGGCTCTTTCCACCCTGGGAGTTTTAGGGGTTAACCTCAGGTCAACAGTTTTGTTGACAAGCATCTTTACCTGATGAGTCATGTGCTGCCCCTGCCCCCAGCCCCTCACTTTAGAGACTTCTCTCTATTGAACAAGTTTCTTTGGAGTAAGGTTAGAGAAATGGATTTGAAGGCAGGTCTTGTGCTCTTTCCATTTACTAAGCAGCACAGAGTGAAAGAAAAGGGCGGTGTCTGCAGCTTTGGAAATAGTCTCCTTGTTACTCACTGGTTGCTTATCTCCTAGATACACAGATGCAACCAGCAAGTATGAATCAGTCATGGAAACAGAGCCCAGTGTTGCTGAGTACACAGTCCGCTCAAAAGAAAGGATCTGTCACTGCTTCTCAAAGGTAACAGCTGACGTGTTCCTGTGTTCATTCAGTGCACACACTACCGAGCCATCTCTCTGCCCCACAGTGCTTGTTTTTCATTTATTTTGGTGCTGAGTATTGAACTTAGGAACTCGTGCATGACAGGCAAGCACTCCCTCTGAGCCTCACCTCCACCCATCCCACTGAGGCTCACCTCCACCCATCCCTCTGAGGCTCACCTCCACCCATCCCTCTGAGCCTCACCTCCACCCATCCC
>NW_022196915.1:103838156-103842485 GCF_008632895.1 Mastomys coucha
CCCTCTGAGCCTCACCTCCATCCATCCCTCTGAGCCTCACCTCCACCCATCCCTCTGAGCCTCACCTCTATCCCATCCCTCTGAGCCTCACCTCCAGCCCATCCCTCTGAGGCTCACCTCCACCCATCCCTCTGAGCCTCACCTCCAGCCCATCTTTTCTTTGCTTACATTCACTTTTAGGATGAGAAGCCTGTTGAAGCCATTAGAATATGTTCTGAAGTTTTACAGATGGAACCTGACAATGTAAATGCTCTGAAAGATCGAGCAGAGGCCTATTTAATAGAGGAAATGTATGATGAAGGTAAATTTTAAAGGAATTTGACTTGTAGTATCTAAAAGTTAAATTGTATGAAACCAACACATGTTCAATTGCATTTTATTTTGAACAGATTTATCTGCAAATGGCTAAGAATTTAAAAACTTGCTAATGATTCCGTCTTAGTGGATCATAACAGGTATAGCCTCTGAGGAGGGGTTTGGTTGAGATCAGGTCAGGAGAATATGAAAGTACGTATAATACATACACACATGAAGCATTCATGTCCATTTGTCTAACAAGATGATTCTGGGACCTCCCGACTTTAGCAGCATTAGGGTACGCTGAGCTAAGAGGGCTTTCCACTAGATATCATGAGGACCTCAGACAGTGGCAACCCTGCAGCATACATAGTAACATGTTAGTTGAAAGATGGAACTCATTACATGTATTGTCTTTACCATGTTTCTAATAGTACTATATGAACATTTAATTAGTTTTTTTTTTGCTAATTTTTAAATTATTTGTTGATTTCCCATGGGTTTTAATCAGAGTTATCTCCCGTTCTCTCCAACACATCACCCTCCTTACGTCATTTAATTCTTATTTTCAATAGTAGATTGACCGTAAGGTTGCTTGTAGGAGCATGTGCATGTGAGGTAGCATGTATCGTTTACTGCTTTAAAGATTACCTCCCATAGTGTGGATCTGAGGAAATAAAACAAAAATTACATAGCTACTGTATGCTTGTAGGAAGTATTGTAGGTTGTAACCAGTCCCTGTTTTTAATTATGTGCATACAGGAAACAACCAATAATTCTACACTTTTTATAGTAAGACAAATATGCATGCTGTAACTTAGTAAGTACGACTTAGAAGACTTGGCCGATGGGGTGGTGAGGTGGCCCAGCTGCCTGCTGCAAGCCTGCTGAGCTGAGTTCAGCTTGGAAGAGAAGCACTGCAGGTGTTCCCTGGCCTCCCAGGTGCTACCTGGGGCACCTCCCCCAGCCCTCAATTGAAAATGAAATAACAGTTTTTAAATTTAAGATTGGAAATGTGAGCTAGGTGTTGGTGGTGCATGCCTTCTCAGAAAGCAGAGGCAGGCGGATCTCTGTGAGTTTGAGTCCAGCCTGGTCTACAGAGCAGGTTCTGGGACAGCCAGGAATACACAGAGAAGACCATGTCTCCAGGGGAAAAAAAAAAGAATGTAAATGTGTTTTAAATGAAGAGTTTGTATGAATAGCAGATTTGTGTTATCTTGAAACACTTTCATATTCCTTCAGAGAGTGCTTCTTCCAAGGCTAGGGTAGCAAGTGCTAGGGATGGTAGCTGTGATTCTAAACCTCACTAATATTTGTGATAGTTTATGAACTAAGTTGGAAAAGATTTCCTGTAGATGAATCACAGTAATAGCATCATATAAAAACACAAGGATCTGAATTAGTCTCTAGGTTCATTGCTCACATTGGGCTTGTCTATTGATACTACTATTGGTTCATTTTCAGTGTAGAAGAAGTAGCTCAAGTTTGTTAAGCTTGCCATTTTATCGTTTGTTCAAGTTCCTTCTTATATTCTTTATACAATTAACTGTTAAAAGAAAAATAAATGTTATCCAGAGAAATTTCTTTTTCTTCACTTTTTTTTTTTTTTTTACAAATAATAGAATTTGGTCTCAAAATTATTTAATTTGTTTATTTAGAAAATGTGTGTCAAGCTTCCCTGACTAACCCAGACTTGGTAGAATATATTAGACTTAGCCTGTGTTGTACTTGGGCTAAGACATGCTCCATGGAGGAAGAAAAGTGCAAAGGACCAACTAAGTTCTGGAGGAAACTGAAGATTCTGAATATTTTTCTTCTGTAAACTGACACAAGTAAATTTAGTTCTATAGCTAGGCCTCAACAGAGACCCAGCACCCGGCTGTTACTGGGAGGCAGGCTCTACTGTCTAGTCATACCTAGATTTCAGACTCCCAGGCAGAGTGAGTCTGTGAGTCTATTGGAAAGTGTCTTACTTTCTTTGCTATGCAGTGGTCATTTAAGTCTGCATCGTGGTAGGATTGCTCTGTATAATTTTAAACTACTTTGAAGGAGGTGTAGGGAGATAATGTGGGAGGGTAGAAAAGTAAACCAACCACAGTGAGTTCTGTCAAACAGGATAGAGAACTCCAGCCTCAATTAAGAAGTAAGTTTAAACAAAATTATGAAAATGGTACTCTTTAGTCTCTTAGAAGCAACAGTGAATGAGGGGGCTGGCAATGAGGATTTAGTTTTACGTTGGTCAAATACATAAAGGCACTGAATCGTAATTCCCCCTAACAGCATTTTCCAAAACATATCTTGACAGCCATTCAGGATTATGAAGCTGCTCAGGAGCACAATGAAAATGACCAGCAAATTCGGGAAGGCTTAGAGAAAGCCCAGCGGTTACTGAAGCAGTCCCAGAAGCGAGATTATTATAAAATCTTGGGAGTAAAAAGGTGAATTATGGAAGCTTGCATGCCGTGTTTAGTCAACTGCTTTAAACCTAATCCAGCTCCTTTGTCTTCACCTGGTTCTCTCTGTTTACTCATGTTATTTCAGTCTTACTATTCTAACAGTCTTTAACATCATGAACTATCTTCAGTATGTTACAGGCAGGCAGGTTTTTTTGTTGTTTTTGTTTTTTTATAAAGACCAGTAGTGCACTAATAGAGAGGAGTTGGAGGTGGATGAAGGCTGAGGCATCAACAGTCCAAACCATCAACTCTTGGGAAAGATTAAGAAGTAGACTTGCACTTTAGTTTGGTTGGAGTGGGAAGGAAACGGAAGCCCTTCCCTGGGCCTACAGTTAAAGTTGTTCTGTTACTGTAAGACCCACTTCCCATCCAGGTTGGAGAGAGAACTCAGTGGTTAACGGCACTTGGTCTTGCAGAGGACCCAGATATAGCTCTCAGTACCCGCATGATACGGCTCACAACCATCTCTAACTCCAGTTCTGACCTTTTTTCTGGCTCTGTCATTGCACACATATGGTAGTCACACATGCAAGCAACATATACATAAAATAAAAATTGTTATCTAAAAAAACAGACCCAAGTAGGCTGTCAGCTTTTGTAGTATTAGTAAACTTAACCTAAAGTAAGGGGTTCAAAAGAGATTTTATGTATGTGTGTGTGTGCTTTATTCTGATTGACAGGGTCTCATTGTATAATCCTGGCTGGCCTGAAGTCACAATGTAGATCTTGCTGGCCTTAAACTCAAAGGGATTCATGTGCCTCTCTCTTCTTTGTGCTTCTGGGATTAAAGGCTTACATTACCATCTCGGACATGAAAGTCTTTTTAATGCTCAGAAAAACCTAAATCATGTTTTGGTAGTATGAAGACTGATAGTTACAGCTTAGTGAATTGTATTCTAAGATGCTTAGTGAATTGTCTCAGGAAGCCTTGGGTTTTGTTTGCCCCCAACCAGCTCTATGGCCCAAAAAGGAAGGAAAAATTGACTATCTAGATCAGTATGCTAAGTCTTTAATCTTTGACTTACATCTTTGGAATTTCTAGGAAAGCAAGGCTGTGTACCATCAGGTGTCCCTTCCTCCCTCAGTCCTTCCCCCTTCACACACACAGAGCTTACAGTATTTGTCTGCTGTGTTGTGATGAGCTTGAGGTTGGTACATATGCAAGGCAAGCTCCTTACCACTGAGTTCTCAAACAGGGCTATCAGCACAGCTCATGTGGTTTTTTTTTCATGAAAGGACCCTTTCTCTTCTACATGAGTTTGGGAATCCTCAGGTACATGGTGTAGTAGAAAGAATATTGAATGTAGAACTTTTTTCCTGACAATTACTAAATAATTTCCCCCATCCTTCAGAAATGCCAAAAAACAAGAAATCATTAAAGCATACCGAAAGTTAGCACTTCAGTGGCATCCAGATAATTTCCAGAATGAAGAAGAAAAGAAAAAGGCAGAGAAAAAGTTCATTGACATAGCAGCTGCTAAAGAAGTCCTCTCAGACCCAGGTACCTCTGCTCCTACCTCTGTTCCTGAAGCAGTGCAGTGTGGAGTGGGGTGGGTGAGCTGGCGGGGCCGTGTGG
>NW_022196915.1:103842880-103846631 GCF_008632895.1 Mastomys coucha
GTGGGTGAGCTGGCGGGGCCGTGTGGAGTGGGGTGGGTGAGCTGGCGGGCCGAGTGGAGAGGGGTGGGTGAGCTGGCGGGCTCTGGTGCTGCTCAGTGCTGCAGCCTCACCAGTCTCTTCCTGGGAGTGCGGGAACTCTCGGGGAAGGTGTAGTAGAAAGAGTAGTGAGTGTGGAATATTGTTTTCTTACTTGAACAAGCTCCTCTCACTTCTTAGGTTTTTGATCTTTTATTTTTGCAATCCTATGAAAGAACAGCACTGACTTACCACACGTACCTCTTAGAGTCCTGTTAGCTTCCTAGCTCAGCGATGGCTGATTCTTGGTACTAAGTCCCGAATGTCTCAGGAGCCTGGCGAGGAAACTAGTATGGCAGGCTGGCTTCTAGAAGACGAGAGGAGAGGGATCGCCAGCTGGGCTTATTGTGCCTCCATGGATGTTAGCAGAAATCTTGCTCCAAGTCATGTGAACAGATATACTGGTTGACATGTACGTGAAAGAGACAGGCTAAGAATTCATTCGTACTGCTTTTCTGTGCCTTTCCTGTGCATGGGGATGGACATTCTAATTCGAGCTAGAAAGGTTCAACAACGAGGAAATCAAGTTTTGCCTCTTGAGCAAATCTTTTCTGTGCATCCATTTATACTACAGAATTGAAATGCCTTTTGCCCCAAGTTGTAATCTAGTAAGCACTTTGTTATTGAATAGGGTAGGTATTTTTCTGTTTCTCAAATGCAAAGCGCTTTGCAAGTTGTAATGCAGTGTACTGGTTGGAGCCCAGTCAGGCATTAAGGGAGTCCTGTCCCCTCCCGCCAACCTTGAAAGTGCCTCATTGAGTTCTTCACATGTCTACACTTTGGGAGGAGACAGCCTTGTGGAATGCTGTGGTCCAGCTGTTGAGCCAAATAGCTCCAGGAAGCTCCTTAGCTCCTTTGTGTGTGGGGGTGGGGAGGACTACGAGATGAGGTTCTTGCCTGATGGACTTCAAGGGGGTGAGAGTGAGGACAAGCTGCTCTGTGACAAGCATGGGAGTTCTCTTTGCAATTGTTTTCTTCAGTGTGGGAATGAGAAAGTATGGATTCGAGTATTAGAGCCTTGTTCCTATACCTTAGATTGCTATGTGGGTCTTCATTTGCTGTTTTCTTTTCTAGAAATGAGGAAGAAGTTTGATGATGGAGAAGACCCTCTTGATGCAGAGAGTCAACAAGGAGGTGGTGGCAACCCCTTCCACAGAAGCTGGAACTCATGGCAAGGGTTCAACCCCTTCAGCTCAGGAGGACCGTTTAGATTTAAGTTCCACTTCAATTAAACCAGCTATTTTACTGCTCCTCTTCTTTATTATTATTTTTAACATTAAAAACAAATTTTGTTTGGGATTCTAATGGAAACAAAATGGAACAAATCTTTCAGTTTGTCCATGACCAAAGAATTGTTTCAAAGAAAAAAGCTGTGCTTATTGTAGACTTAAGGTTGATGGGCCTGTCAAGGTGGGAAGCAAGGAACTGTATTTCTGATGAAGTAGCCTATACTCATTTTGTGACTTCTGGGAGAAGTGGTCTGAGATATTTATCCTATGGAGGTGTTCAAAAAGCATTAAACAGACATTTGTAACCTTGGAGCAGATAGATTCTCTACAGCGTGTGTACTAACCGTGAGGAGGAGCTGTGATCCTTGATGGATGTTTCTTAGTATTCTTAAGGGAGTATGGAAAGCTGATCTTTATTTTCGGAGGAACAGTTATGCTTAGACTTTGGTCAGTCCATTCACTTGCAAGTATTTCTGTACCAGTGTCTTCAGCTCTCACTTCAGAAGGGGAGAGACCACCTTCCAGGAAACTTACCAGCAGGTGGTAGGTCGGATGTCCAGGTATAGACTGGAAGTATTTTTGTTGTTATTTTATATCTGTAGGAGAATACCAGTTTCACTTGAATTTAATTGTTAAACTAAACAGAGTAAGTTAAAACATATGAAAGAGGCTCTGTGATATTTTAGACAATACTGTTGAAAGTCAGTTTGAAATACTTTTTAAGAAAGTGAAGTTCCAAGTTGTTTGGTAGAAATTTCCTGTCACAAAATTGGTTTAGAAATGGAAAGTTGCTCTGTCAACATGAGCAGAGCATTATGGTTGCTTCTCACAGGCAGAGTCTCCTTCTCTTACACATTAGTCCAGCTGTCTCGGTTGTATTGTTTGCTGGGTTTCAGACTGGGTGTTCCCTGGTTGTTTATTCTGTGAGAAGAAAGAAGAGGCTTGCAAATCCATTCAACTCTGGCTGTGTACCTTCTATCATTCACTTAATAAGATGGCATTTCCTCCTGAGACATTCCCGTCCTTCTTACTTTAAAGCAGATACTTTAAGAAATGTACTAGTCAGTATTTGTATACTAAACAATTTTTGCCTTAAAAATCTGTTGCTAAATCAAGAATATTGAATATTTATGGAACTACTGATGCTGTATTGAAAACTTAAAAGAATTACTCTGTAAGAATTATCACCTCTATTCTAGAAAGGTTTTTTTTTAATCATTGTGAGATATTTTAAGCATAAAGGTCTAATATATTGCTTTTATGAAATTAAACATTTTAGTTAATTGTGGGAAGGAAGGATGAATGTAGCAGCCAAGCACAGATCATTTTCTTAACCTACAGTCATACCATCTTGAGCAGATATAGAAAAAGAGTTTGTTAACTGCAAGAACATGAATTATATAGTTGAGTTGGGCAAAACACATTTAAGTGCTTTTTGCCTCTACTTAGGAGCCTATTTCTTACCAAAACACTTAACAATGCATTTTAATACCTTTCAGCTTTCATTTTGCTTCAGTGTCTCAAAATTCAAGGCAGCCAAGAAAACTCGAAGCTTTTATCCTAACAGTAGAGACAGGAGGATTCCTAAGAGTATGAGCCAGCTTGGTTTACATAGTGAGTTCCATGCCAGGGCCTCCACCAAAATATTAAATCAGTTCAAGCCACTGTGAGACACTGAGTGAAAAATAAAAAGCATTTTTGTATATTTTTCAAATCTTAGGAATCTTATGTTAACTACTTAGGTTACAGTTGTCTTTCAGTCTGACTCCTTTTGTGATGTCACTGACACTTGTGAACTCGAGTGACGAGCATCTGCGTGCTTTGCAGAGGCAACCTGGTGCTTATGCTGCCACTTAGAGCCACATCAGCTGCCAGGAGTGTGGAGCCAGAGGGATGCTGACAGGGTTGAAGGTGGGTTGCAGGGACACGTGTCCCACATCCCCTTCCTACCTGTAACAACCCAAAGTAACTGAAGATTAGGCTTTGTCATTGCAAACTTTAGTGCCAAAGGCACATGCTGTGGGAGGAGATGAGGCAGTTCTCTTGTGCTGATGAGTGAGATAAGGATGTCCTGTCCATTCCAGCCTGGATGTTGTCAGCTGTCTTTAGTGTCCAGCTTGTCCCAGATGAGCCACAGTGTCAGAACAGTGGTTTCTGCTCCCTGCCTGACACGTAGCAGATGGATGGCGTGTATGGTGGAACCACATCACTGAAATAGCTCCGACCTTTCCCCTCTTTTGCAGAGCTACTTCCACATTCCAGTTTCTGTGTTTAGGAACTGCAGGTAACCTTTGTGGTAATTCTGGGAAAAATATGATCAAAGTTTAATTTGGCTGAGCTCTGTTCTGTTCATAGACGCTCCTTCCTTTGTGGTGAGCATCCTAAGTGCAGTGTCACTGGGCTGTCCTGGGTGCAGTGTCACTGGGCTGCGTCCTGGGTGCAGTGTC
>NW_022196915.1:103846641-103849141 GCF_008632895.1 Mastomys coucha
TGCAGTGTCACTGGGCTGCGTCCTGGGTGCAGTGTCACTGGGCTGTCCTGGGTGCAGTGTCGCTGGGCTGCATCCAGTGTTCATTGTTTGCTCAGGAGGAAGGAGAAGCATCTGCCTAGGAGGCCACTTCTTTTATCTCTCAGTTCTAAAACTTTACTCTTTCTTACTATGAATAGAAGAAAAACCTGAAAAACATCTCAGTAGTTTATTAATGTGAATTGGATGTAACATCTTAATTTAAAAATGTCTGTAGTCAGTGTTAAAAGTCTGTTTTTAAATAGCAGTATGCAGATCTGTCACTGGAGTTCTGATAATAAATGGAATTAAAATTCTTTTTTTTTAACGTAAGAAGGGCAGGCGTGGTGTCTCATGCCTGCAATTCCAGAATGTGGGGCTGCAAAAGCAGGTCACTGTAACTTTAGGCCCCACTTAAAAATATTGAATTGAAACACACATCCGCAAAACGAGTGTGAGAGAGGATTACAGATAACTAAGTAAACAATGTCAGTGGTCACCATTGTCTGTTCCTGGGTCAGAAGCTGGCATATGCCATGAAGACGGACAGCTACTAGTTAGCCGTGACTCCACCCGCAGGCCCTGTGCTGCAGACCTGCCTTAGGATACATCCTGGGGTGAGTGCCTAGTGAAGACGGTCTGCTTGACTGTACTTGACTTTGCTATAGTGAAGGAAGGAGGGGAGATGGTAATCTCTAAGAGCTCATCTTTTCCAGATCGTATCATTCCTTCTATTAGTGGCAGGATTTATTCTCCAATGTCAAATGATGGTAAAAGGGGAGGTACTTTTTTTTTAAACAGATGATCTCATTTGCTGAATGATTTAAGAGTAAAATTAGCCACTGCGTGGCTCTGTGTACAGTAACAACTGGTTTTATTGCACTGTCTGTGGGTTGAAATGCCTGTGCAAAGAAATGCAGGGCACAGGGAAGGTAAAAATTAGAGATGTTTGATAAGTTAAATTATTACTCTTAAGTTTATATTTGTTTTAAGTGGGACAAACTTTACTTAATCCATCTCAATTTAGTGTTTTAATAAAAAAGGAACTAAAATTATTTCAACTTGGGCTTATACGTGTCAATGAATATGGGCAATATTTTTATGCCCGTGTATTTTCACATTTAATAAAAATATTTATGGTCATATCCACTACTTTCTTGCTTCTGATTCATGTTTAGCCTTTGAGTTAGAATTTTAAGAAAGTGTATTTTAGAAGTCTATTTCTACCTTTATTTCACACAAAATCAGGGATGGGGCTGATGAAGGGCTTTCCTTTATGTGAGTTTACCAGGAAGAGTAGAGAACACCATGTCCTAGAAAAATGGGACTTAAAAATAGTAGGTTATGCCTCCATTTTAATATTACAGTGTAGCAAGAGGCTTCATCTGAACACTCAGACAATTCATCTGTGTCATGGTCAGAGGAAGGTCATGTTGCCATAGCTTCTAGAAACAATAAAGACAGTTTTACTAATTTCAGTTATGTATTTTATATTGAAGGAAAAACAAAATACTTAAATTTATATAGAACTTTTACAGAAAGGTTAGGAACTTCCAAATCCATAGTGGTAATCTTGATACCATGACAGCAGAGATGTCAGCAGGTAACGGAGGCCAGTGCTGCCTGACAGGGAAGCAGAGGGGACATAGTATTCTTAGTATTCCAGAGCCTCTGGCTTCCCTCAGCAGACATGCTTCTGTTAGTGCTCACCCTCAGTTCTGTAAACAGATACAGTCACCCTAAGGCCTACAGTTTACACCCCAGCAACTCTTTCCCCCTCATTTTGAGCAAATCCTTCCCGGTGAGATGGGTGCATGGCAAACAGTCTTAGCATGCATACTTACTGCTTTTGTCCAGTTTATGCCATGACCCTAAAGAAACAAAACCAAAGGGGTTTGGTGACTTCCTCTTGGAAATCCCTCTCTCACTGGAAATGCTCTAGCTCCTCACTTCTCTTCAATTTGTTCTTTTTTCCTTTTTGTAATCATTCTTTTAAGAAGCCTGCTTCTGCTCTCAAGAGTCTGAATGGTTAGTCTCAAGCCACTATCCCAGCTTCATCTTTGATGTCTGGCATCTTCGGTCATAAACAACTAAGGTGTGAAAACCGGTTGCTTGCAAACTCTCTATTCATTTACTCTGAGCTTTGCTTTCACTTAAATCCACTAAAGTAAGAGTGGTGAAGCTAAAGGCTGGGGCAGCACCAGAGAGTTCTGGCTTCGGAGCACTGGGTCATCTGTACCTTTGAGTCCAATGTTCTGGTGTGTCAGTGTATGTTGTTTGTTTTTTGTTTTTGTTTTTGTTTTTGTTTTTTTTTAAGACATGGTTTCTCGGTAAATCCCTGGCTCTCCTGGGATTCATTCGGTAGACCAGGCTAGCCTTGAACTCAGAGATTCACTGTCTAGGACTCTGGAATGTTGGATATAAAGACATACAACACCACCACCTGGCTGTATTCACATTCTGATTTCCAGCCTGGATAAATGTG
>NW_022196915.1:103854141-103856290 GCF_008632895.1 Mastomys coucha
ATTTCTCCTCAATTCTGATTGGTCAATAAAGCTAGCTCATCAGCCAATGACTGAGCAGGAGCTGGACTAGAGCTGGACTTCCTCCCAGTCAGGGGAGACGCGGGAGAGAAAGGAAGTGGAGACTCCACAGGGAGAGAGTTCATGAGCAAACTCCAGAGGCAAGAGAGCCAGATCAGCACTAAAATTTAAGTATCATGGGGATTTTGGCTAGGAGGTAGCCACATTAGCTTAGAGGATTAAAACAGTAATACTGCTCAGTTGTGCCCCTAAAGCTGTTAAATAAATATAGTAGTCCAGTCTCAATAGTTTGAGAAGTAGCTGAGCTAAGAGGAAAACTGAAACAGAGTTATTAAAAAGCCACTAACACTGTTGATTTTTGTGTTTTAAATCCTTTATTCTTTGAGTTTCTCAGTGTGTTCTAATCATAGTCACACCTCTCCCAACCCTATCTGGCCAATTCTATGTGTTATTTCTCCCTCTCCTTCCTACTTTCCTTCCCCATCAATTCCAGTCCAGTTTGTGTTCCCCAACTCCCTTAGAGTGCGGGGGCTGCCCTGGAGTGTAAAACCGTATTAGAGCAGTAAAGAAAAATATTCTCCCCCAATAGCTACCAAATACCAATAGCTCCCCAGCTAGGGTGGGACTTCATGCCCACTTTCCCCTCTCCATGCTGGGATTTTTGTTTTGTTTTAGAGCCTTTCCATATAGATAGTCTTAGCTGTCCTGGAACTCACTATGTAGCCCAGGCTGACAATGAACTCACTAGATGCTGGAATCAAATGCATGCTCCATCATGCCCAGCCCAAGCTGGGGTTCTGTGAGTGAGTTTGTCAAGTCTTGTATATGCTGTCACGGTTGCTATGGTGTGAGCGAATATATGCAATGCTTTGCATCCAGAAAACAGTATCTCTTCGAACTGCTTCTACCTCTGGCTCTTATAAATTTCCAATTCTTCTTTCAGAGCATCAGATCCCTGAACCTTGAGGGGAGGAAGTGAGAGAGATGCACTATGGAGGGCTGTGCATTCCGAAGTCTCATATGTAATCCTGATCTTGAAGGAAAATGCTTACAAAGTGAGGGAGGAAGCAGACGCCCCACAGATGTGGATGTTCATTAGTAAACTGCCCTCATCTGCCTTCTCTAGTAGCATATGGAATGTCACCTGTTCATTACACATACAACTAAAGAAAAACTTGATATTTGCATACTATACCTACTGCCCAGAACCATCTCCTTTTTGGACAAACATCCTACTGAAGAAACAGACATCATGATAGATTGGAAACCCATGCTAGCTATCTATTTTGTGCAGTTTTATTCTTTTGTTCTTAAATATATATTAATGTTTAAGAAAGTCCAAATATTTGAAGAAAATAACAAAAGGCAAGATAAGTACACAAAACATCTTACTACATGCAAACCAATAACCAAGAGAACCAAAGTAAGATGTAAATAAGATGTATTATTTCCAAGTGATAACTGAAAAGTCAATGGAACTATAAAATCAGAACAGAAGTAAAATTCAAAGAAAGCAAATAGAAAAAAGCCCAATGATTTGTTGGAAATAAAGCAAGAAGTTAACTCTCTAAACACCAACAGAAGAACTGAAGATAAAATCAAAGAATTGTCTTAAGGGTGAGAAAATTAAAAATATTAACTAGATGTATAACATTAAGAAAACAGTTTTGTTTATAATAGCATCCTCAGAATAAAAACACTTAGGTATCTGAAATTTACCCCCTAAAACTGCCAAAATAAAAGGCAAACAAAAATATTTTCTGTTCATTACTGGAAGACTTGCTATATTCAAGATTTCTGTTCCCCCCAAAGCAATCTACAAATTCAATGCAAACCAATTAAAATAGCCCCAAAAATTCCTTCAAAACTTCACATGGACTCTCAAGGGACCTGAAAAACAATTTTGAAGAAGAACAAGGTAACTGACTGACAAAATCACAGTGCTCAAATCGGTATGGTCAGGCACAGAGACAGATAACAGAAAGATGGGAAATGAACCCACACATATAAACATGAGTAATAAGACACTCAGTGAGCAAGGAGAGTCTACAACATAACAAGACACTCAGTGAGCAAGGAGAGCCTGTATAACATAAGACACTCAGTGAGCAAGGAGAGTCTACAACATAAC
>NW_022196915.1:103856301-103858789 GCF_008632895.1 Mastomys coucha
GTAACATAAGACACTCAGTGAGGAAGGAGAGCCTGTGTAACATAAGACACTCAGTGAGCAAGGAGAGTTTCTACAGTAAATAACGTGGGCAAACGAGATCTTCATGCAAAAGAGCAAAGTTGGTCACTATCTTACTCCATATAAAAAAATTTAACTCAAATATATTAAAGACCTAAAGGAAAACATGGAAAAGGTTAATGACATTGGGCTTGACAATGATTTCTTCCATAATAATACCAAAGGCATAGACAATAAAAGCAAAAATGCAGCAAGCCTAAAAACCTCTATGCATTCAACAGCCCGTTCTCAAGAGAAAGGTAATCTATACGATGAAAGAAATACACACAAATTATGTGGTAAGGTATGATAAGGTATTAATCTTGAATACAAAACACTCAGAATTTAATGACAAAAAACAAACAAACAAAAAACAACAGCAAAACCCCTCAAAAACCCAAAACTACCACCAACCAAAAACCCAAACTGATTCAAAGATGGGGAAAGAGTTTAACAAGCTTGTCTTTGAAGATATACAAATGGCTAATAAATATATAAAAAGGTGTTCAATGTAATTAATAATTAGATAAATGCAAACAAAAACCCCAGTGATACTGAGGTGGCAGCTGCCAATAAAGAAAAGCAACAAAACCTTCCAACGAGGAACAGTATTGGTGAGGACGGGGCGGGCGGGCCAGGGCGGTGAGGACGGGGCGGGCCAGGGCGGTGAGGACGGGGCGGGCCAGAGCATGGGTTTACTTGGAACCCTAGGGAAAATCGTGTGGGGAGTAACAAAAATGTAATACCTAGCATCTGATTCATCAAATTTCTTTTCTACATAGTCCAAAGAATTGAAAATAGAGTCTCAAGAGACACTGCACTGCCCAGAGCAGCAGCATTTACAATAGCTAAGGAATACGAACAGCCCAGTTGTTAAGGCTGAAAACACAAAGGGAACGTGGACAGATGTATCCTATCTGCTATTTAGCTGTGACCAAGGGAAGCATTGGGGTACAAGTCAATAATGGAGTGTGTGTCCATCATGTATTAAGTCCTGGGTGTGATTTTGTGCACCATATCCATACCAGCCACAGGCCATACTCATCAGAAGTCCAGGGAGGCCACCCACCCTCAAACCTTCACTCTCTGGATTCCCTTAGGCAGATATGCCCTGCCCAACCACAGGCCACACCTGCCAGAAGACCAGCCCTCAACTCAAGCAGGGACTCCCTGCTGGAGCAGAGGCCACACTGGCCACCAGATCTCCAGCCCCAAACTTGGGCTCAGACCCCTGCTCAACCACACACTATGTAGGCCAGAAGGATAGAGATAAAACAGGACAACGAACACACATCTCATGATGACAAACCCAGAAGGCGGCAACTAGACCTATAATCCCCTCAAAGCTACATGCCAGCGCACCAGCAGTCAGAACACAATCATCACTAGCCAGGGAAGGACATCATCCCCAGAGTCCAGCTAGACTACAATAGCAAGCCAGGATACACCAGCACCACTGAAGCATGTGAAAAAGACCTTAAAACCAACGTTCTGAGGATGATAGAGGTCCTTATAGAAGCAATGAATAAATCCCTTCAAGAAACTGAGGAAAATACAAACAAACAAAAATGGAGGAAATGAGTAAATCCCTTAAAGAAAGTCAGGGAAAAAACAGTGGAAGGAAATAAATAAAATGGTTCAAGACTTGAGGATGGAAATAGAGGCAATGAAGAAAACACATACTGAGGGAACTGGCAGATCCAGGTAAGCAAGCAAGAACTACAGACACACCATCACTGACAGAATAAAGTGATGGAAGAGACAATCTCAGGCATGGAATATATGATAAAAGGAAGAGATGCATTTCTTTTGGTGAAAGAAAATGTTAAATCTAAAAATTCCTGACACAAAACATCCAAGAAACCCGAGACACCATGAAAGTATCAACCCTAGGAATAACAGGAATAGAAGAAAAAGAACCCCAGCACAAGGCCCAGGAAAGATTTCCAACAAAGTCACAGAAGAGAATTCCCCTAAGCTAAAGAAGGAGATGCCTATAAAGGTAGAAGAAACATACAGAACATCGAATAGATTGTTCCAGAAAAGAAAGTGCCCACACAGCCCCCCATCACATAATAATCAAAACACTAAATATATAAAACAAAGAAAGAATATTAAAAGCTGCAAGGGAAAAGGCCTAGTAACACAGAAAGGCAGAACTATCAGAATTACACTTGACTTCTCAGTGGAGACTCTAAAAGCAAGGAGGGCCTGGACAGATGTCTTTCAGACTCTAAGAGACCACAGTCCAGACTCCCACACCTAGCAAAGCTTTCAATCATCATAGATTAAAAACAAACCAAATTATTCCATGATGAAGTCAAGTTTAAACGTTTCACAAATCCAGCCCTAAAGAAGACACTAGAAATAATTCTCCAACCCAAGGAAGTTAACTGCGTACATGAAAACATAGGGAAATAATTCTCCAACC
>NW_022196915.1:103858799-103870832 GCF_008632895.1 Mastomys coucha
CCCAAGGAAGTTAACTGCGTACATGAAAACATAGGGAAATAATTCTCCAACCCAAGGAAGTTAACTGTGTACATGAAAACATGGGAAATAATTCTCCAACCCAAGGAAGTTAACTGCGTACATGAAAACATAGGGAATAATTCTCCAACCCAAGGAAGTTAACTGTGTACATGAAAACATAGGGAAATAATTCTCCGACCCAAGGAAGTTAACTGCGTACATGAAAACATAGGAAATAATTCTCCAACCCAAGGAAGTTAACTGCGTACATGAAAACGTGGGAAATAATTCTCCAACCCAAGGAAGTTAACTGCGTACATGAAAACATAGGAAATAATTCTCCAACCCAAGGAAGTTAACTGCATACATGAAAATGTGGGAAATAACTTCACACCAGCAAAGCAAAAAGAAGAAACACAGCCATACATAGTCACACACACTCATCCACACACTCACTCACACCACTACTGCCACTGCCACCAAGATAACAGGAATTAACAAACACTGATCATTGATATCTCTCAATATCAATGGATTCAATTCCCCAATAAAAACATACAGAATAACAGAAAAACAAACTACATGCTTCTGCAGCATCCAAGAAATACACCTTAGATATTCTTCAGAATAGAAGGGTGGAAAAAGATAGTCCAAGCAAATGGATCTAAGAAACAAGCTGGTAAAGGCATTCTAATACCTAACAAATAGGCTTCAAGCCAAAACCAATCAAAAGAGAGGAAAAGAACACTACGCACTCATAAAAAAGGAATCCATCCAAATATTTGAATTCTTTTTTTTTCCCTTTTATTGGATATTTTCTTTATTTATATTTCAAATGTTATCCCTTTCCAGGTCTCCCCTCTAGAAAACCCCTATCTCATTCCCCCCTCCCCTGCCTCTATAAGGGTGTTTCTCCACTCATCCACCACTCCCATCTTCCCGCCCTGGCATTCCCCTACACTGGGGCATTGAACCTTCTCAGGCCCAAGGTCCACTCCTCCCACTGATGTCAAACAAGGCCATCCTCTGCCACATATGCAACTGGAGCCATCGGACCCTCCATGTGTACTCTTTGGGTGGTCCAGTCCCTGGGAGCACAAGTTTGGGTGGTTGACATTGTTGCTTATCCCATGGGGCTGCAATCCCCCTCAGCTCCTTCAGTCCCTTCTCCAACTCCTCCTTTGGGGAACCTATGCTCAGTCCAGTGGTTGGTTGCTAGCATCCACCTCTGTATTTGTCAGGCTCTGGCAGAGCCTCTCAGTATCCACAATAGTGTCCAGGTTTGGTATCTGTATATGGGATGCAGGTGGGGCAGTCTCTGGATGGCCTTTTCTTTAGTCTCTGCTCCATACTTTGTCTACATATTTCCTCCTGTGAATATTTTGTTCCCCCTTTTAAGAAGAATCTTCACTTTGGTCTTCCTTCTTCTTCAGCTTCATGTGGTCTGTGAATTTTATCTTGGGTATTCTGAGCTTTTGGGCATACCGTGTGTGTTCTTTTGTGATTAGGTTACCTCACTCAGGATGATACTTTCAAGTTCCATCCATCTGTCTGCGAATTTCATGAAATCATTGTTTTTAATAGCTGAGTAGTACCTGTATAAATGAACCACATTTTCTGTATCCATTCCTCTGCTGAAAAACATCTGGGTTCCTTCTAGCTTCTGTGTACTATAAATAAGGTTGCTATGAACATAGTGGAGCATGTGTCCTTGTTATATGTTGGAGCATCTTCGGGGGTATATGCCTAGGAGTGGTACAGATAGGTCCTCAGGTAGTACTATGTCCAATTTTCTAAGGAGCAGCCAGACTGATTTCCAGAGAGCTTGTACCAGCTTGCAATCCCACCATCAATGGAGGAGTGTTCCTCTTTCTCCACATCCTCACCAGCATCTGCTGTCACCTGAGATTTTGATCTTAGCCATTCTGACTGGTGTGAGGTGGAATCTCAGGGTTGTTTTGATTTGCATTTCCCTGATGACTAAGGATGTTGAACATTTCTTTAGGTGCTTCTCAGCCATTCAGTATTCCTCAGTTGAGAATTCCTTGTTTAGCTCTGCACCCCATTTTTAATAGGGTTATTAGGTTCTCTGGAGTCTAACTTCTTGAGTTCTCTGTATACATTGGATATTAGCCATATATTGGGTATATGGTTGGTAAAGATCTTTTCCCAATCTGTTGGTTGCCATTTTGTCCTATTGACAGTGTCTTTTGCCTTACAGAAGCTTTGCAGTTTTATCAGGTTCCATTTGTCAATTCTTGATCTTCAAGCATAAGCCACTGGTGTTGTGTTCAGGAAAATTTCCTCTGTGCCCATGTGCTTTTCCCCACTTTCTTTTCTGTTAGTTTTAGTGTATCTGGTTTTATGTGGAAGTCCTTGATCCACTTGGACTTGAGCTTTGTACAAGGAGATAAGAATGGATCAAGGACTTGAGCTTTGTACAAGGAGATAAGAATGGATCAATTTGCATTCTTCTACATGTTGACCAACAGTTGTGCCAGCACTATTTGTTGAAAATGCTGTCTTTTGGTCGAGCTCCTCTGTCTCCTGCGTGGGTTATGAGTCTCAACCCTAGCGCTAGATAGATAGATAGATAGATAGTCCCAAAATAAACCTCATGCCGTTGCATTAAAAAAAAAAAAAAAAAGAAAAAGAAAAAAGAAAAAGAAAAAGAAAATGCTGTGTTTTTTCGACTGGATGGTTTTAGCTCTTTTGTCAAAGACCAAGTGACCACAGGTGTGTGGGTTCATATCTGGGTCTTCAATTCTATTCCATTGATCTACCTGCCTGTCACTGTACCAATACCATGCAGTTGTTATCACTATTGCTCTGTAGTACAGCTTAAGGTCAGGGATGGTGATTTCCCCAGAAGTTCTTTTATTGTTGAGAATAGTTTCCTGCTATCCTGGGTTTTTTGTTATTCCAAATGAATTTGAGAATTCTTTTTCTAACTCTATGAAGAATGGAGTTGGAATTTTGATGGGGATTGCAAGATGGCCATTTTTAAACTATATTAATCTTGCCAATCCATGAGCATGAGAGATCTTTCCATCTTCTGAGGTCTTAGATTTCTTTCTTCAGAGACTTGAAGTTCGTATCATACAGATCTTTTACGTGTTTAGTTAGAGTCACACCAAGAAATTTTATAATGTTTGTGGCTATTGTGAAGAGTGTCATTTCTCTAATTTCTTTCTCAGCCTGTTTATCCTTTGAGTATAGAAAGGCTACTGATTTGTTTGAGTTGATTTATATCCAGCTACTTTGCTGAAGTTGTTTATCAGGTTTAGGAGCTCTCTGGTGGAATTTTTGAGATCACTGAAGTGTCATCATCAGCAAATAGTAATATTTTCACTTCTTCCTTTCCAATTTGTATCCCTTTGATCTCCTTTTGTTGTCTAATTGCTCTAGCAAGAACTTTGAGTACTATATTGAATAGATAGGAAGAGAGTGGGCAGCCTTGTCTAGTCCCTGATTTTAGTGGGATTGCTTCAAGTTTCTCTCCATTTAGGTTGATGTTGGTTACTGGTTTGCTGTATAGTGGTTTTTACTATGGTTAGGTATGGGCCTTGAATTCCTGATCTTTCAAAGACTTTTACCATGAAGGGATGTTGGATTTTGTCAAATGCTTTCTCAGCATCTAATGAGATGATCATGGGTTTTTTTCTTTGAGTTTGTTTATGTGGTGTATTACATTGATGGATTTCCATATATTGAACCATCCCTGCCTCCTTGGGATGAAGCCTACTTGATCTTGATGAATGATCGTTTTGATGTGTTCATGGATTTGGTTTGAGAGAATTTTATTGAGTATTTTTGCATCAATATTCATAAGGGAAATTGGTCTGAAGTTCTCTTTCTTTGTTGGGTCTTTGTGAGGTTTTGGTATTAGTATAACTGTGGCTTCATAGGATGAATTGGGTAGTGTTCCTTCTGTTTCTATTTTGTGGAATAGTTTGAAGAGTATTTTAGGTCTTCTTTGAAGGTCTGATAGAATTCTACACTAAACTCATCTGGTCATGGGCTTTTTTGGTTTGGAGACTTTTAATGACTGCTGCTATTTCTTTGGGGGTTATAGGACTATTTAGATGGTTTATCTGATCCTGATTCAACTTTGGTGTTTGGTATATGTCTAGAAAATTGTCCATTTCACCCAGATTTTCTAGTTTTGTTGAGTATAGGCTTTTGTAGTAGGATCTGATGATTTTTTGGAATTTCCTCAGTCTCCAGTTTCCGTTGTCATGTTACCCTTTTCATTTCTGATTTTGTTAATTTGGACACTGTCTCTGTGCCCTCTGGTTAGTCTGGCTAAGGGTTCAATCTATCTTGTTGATTTTCTCAAAGAACCACTTCCTGGTTTTGTTGATTCTTTGTATAGTCCTTTTTGTTTCGACTTGGTTGATTTCAGCCCTGAGTTTGATAATTTCCTGCCACCTACTCCTCTTGGGTGAATTTGCTTCTATTTGTTCTAGAGATTTCAGTTGTGCTGTTAACTGCTAGTGTATGCTCTCTCCAGTTTCTTTTTGGAGGCACTCAGAGCTATGAGTTTTCCTCTTAGCATTGCTTTCATTGTGTCCCATAAGTTTGGGTATGTTGTGCCTTCATTTTCATTAAGTTCTAAAAAGTCTTTAATTTCTTTCTTTATTTCTTCCTTGACACAGCTATCACTGAGTAGGGTATTGATCAGCTTCCATGTGTATGTGGGCTTTCTGTTGTTTTTGTTGTTAATAAAGACCAGCCTTAGTCTGTGGTGATCTGATAGGGTGCACAGGATTATTTCAATCTTCTTGTATCTGTTGAAGCCTATTTTGTGACTGATTATATGCCAATTTTGGAGAAGGTACCATGAGGTGCTGAGAAGAAGGTATATTCTTTTGTTTTAGGATGAAATGTTCTATAGATATCTGTTAAATACATTTGGTCCATAATTTGTGTCTCTGTTTAGTTTCTGCTTCCATGATCTGTCCATTGTTGAGAGTGGGTGTTGAACTCTCCTACTATTATTGTGTGAGGTACAATATGTACTTTGAGCTTTAGTAAAGTTTCTTTTGTGAATGTTAGTGCCCTTGTATTTGGAACACAGATATTCAGAATTGAGAGTTCTTGGTAGATTTTTCCTTTGATGAGTATGAAGTGTCCCTCCTTATCTTTTTTTTTTTTTTGATAACTTTTGGTTGAAATTCGATTTTATTTGATATTAGAATGGCTACTCCCATTTGTTTCTTGGGACCATTTGCTTAGAAAATTGTTTTCCATCCCTTTACTCTGAGGTAGTGTCTGTCTTTGACACTGAGGTACATTTCCTATATGCAGCAAAATGCTGGAACTGTTTATGTATCCAGTTTGTTAGTCTATGCCTTTTTATTGGGGAATTGAGTCCATTGATGTTAAGAGATACTAAGGAATAGTGATTGTTGTTTTCTGTTATTTATTTATTTATTTATTTATTTTTGATTAGAGGTGGAATTCTTCATGTGGCTATCTTCTTTTAGATTTGTTTAAAGATTACTTTCTTGCTATTTCCATTTATTATCCTTTGTAGGGCTGGATTTGTGGAAAGATATTGTGTAACTTTGGTTTTGTCATGGAATATCTTGGCTTTTCCATCTATGGCAATTGAGAGTTTTACTGGGTACAGTAGCTTGGGCTAGCATTTGTGTTCTTAGGGTCTGTATGACATCTGCCCAGCATCTTCTAGCTCTCTGGTGAGAAGTCTGGTGTACCATGAGGTGCTGAGAAGAAGGTATATTCTTTTGTTTTAGGTAAAGTTTCTTTTATGAATGTTAGTGTCCTTGCACTAACATGTTTTGTTTATATAGGCCTGCCTTTATATGTTACTTGACCTTTATCCCTTACTGCTTTTAAAATTCCTTTTTAAGAAAGAAATTTGGTGTTTTTAAGAAGGAATTTGGTGCATTTAGTGTTTTGACTATTATTCGACAGGATGAATTTCTTTTCTGGTCCAATCTATTTGGAGTTCTGTAGGCTTCATGTATGTTCATGGGTATCTCTTTCTTTATGTTAGGGAAGTTTTTGTCTATAATTTTGTTGAAGATATTTATTGGTCCTTTAAGTTGGAAGTCTTCATTCTCTTCTATACCTATTATCCTTAGGTTTGGTCTTCTCATTGTGTCCTGGATTTCCTGGATGTCTTGAGTTAGGAGCCTTTTGCATTTTGCATTTTCTTTGACTGTTATATCAATGTTTTCTATGGTATCTTCTACCCCTGAGATTCTCTCTTCTATCTCTTCTATTCTATTGGTGATGCTTGTATCTATGACTGTTGATCTCTTTCTTAAGTTTTCTATCTCCAGGGTTGTTTCTATTTGTGATTTCTTTATTTTTTTCCATTTCCATTTTTATCCTGGATAGTTTTGTTCAACTCCTTCACCTGTTTGGTTGTGTTTTCCTGTAATTCTTTAAGGGATTTTTGTGTTTTCTCTTGAAGGGCTTCTACCTGTTTACCTGTGTTCTGTATTTCTTTCAGGAAGCTATTTATGCCCCTTTTTTTTATTAGATGTTTTCTTAATTTACAATATCTCCTTTCCCAGGTTCCCTTCCAAAAACGAAAAGAAAAGAAAAAAAAAACCCCAAACTAAAACAAACCCATTTCCTCCCCCCACCCCCTGCTCACCACCCCACACCATCCTGCTTACTGGCCCTGGCACTCCCCTACACTGGGGCATAGAACCTTCACAGGGCCAAGGGCCTCTCCTCCTATCGATGATCAACTTGGCCACCCTCTGCTATACATATGCTGCTGGAGCCATTAGTCCCACTGAGAGACTAAAGGAAGGACAATTCAGAGACTGCTCCACCTGGGAATCCTTCCCATATTCAATCATCAAATCTAGACACTATTGTGGATACCAGCAAGTGCTGGATGACAGGAGCCTGATAAAGCTGTCTCCTGAGAGGCTCTGCCAGTACCCAACTAATACAGAAGTAGAGGCTCACAGCCATCCATTGGATTGAGCACAGGGACCCCAATGAAGGAGCTATGGAAAGGACCCAAGGAGCTGAAGGGTTTGCAGCCCCTTAGGACGAACAACAATATGAACTAACTAGTACCCTCAGAGTTCCCACGGACTAAACCACCAACCAAAGAATATTTATGTCCTACTTAAAGACCTCTATCATCATCATGAGATGTGATTTTAAATCAGAGTCTTGTTTTTCTGGCATGTTGGGGGTATCCAGGGCTCGCTGCGGTGGAAGAACTGGGTTATGATGATGCTTAGTAGCCTTGGTTTCTGTTGCTTATTATGTCCTTGTCCTTGCTTCTCCCCATGTTGTTATCTCTGGTTTTAGCTGGTCTTGCTGTCTCTGACTGTGGCTTATCCCTCGGGCAAACCTGTGTGTTAGCACTCCTGTGAGACCAGATCTCTTTGGGAGGAACTTGGGTATGGAGAGCTGTGGTACCGAGCTTCTTGGGGTACAAATGGAACCCAGAAGGACCCTATCCCAGGCTGTTCCTCGTTCCTGTGTCCTAAGACCTATGGGTGGGTCCCTCTTGGGCCAGAAATCTGAGCAGGAGTGGAGGTCTCACCTCTGCCCCCAGATGTGTCTGCACTCTTGGGAGACCAGCTCTCCCAGCGAGCGGTATTTGGGTATGGAGAGCTGTGGCAAAGGATCAGCTCTGGGTACAGACAAAAACCCCGAATATTTGAATTCTTCTTACTGGGGAATTGAGTCCATTGATGTTAAGAGATATTAATGAATAGTGATTGTTGCTTTCTGTTATTTTTGATGTTATTTTTATGTTCCAGTGGCTAACTTCTTTTGGGTTTGTTGAAAGATTACTTTCTTGCCTTTTTTAGGGTGTAATTTCTCTCCTTGTGTTGGCGTTTTCCATCTATTATCCTTTGCAGGGCTGGATTTGTGGAAAGATATTGCGTAAATTTGGTTTTGTCACAGAATATCTTAGTTTCTCCAAGAGCTATGGTAATAGAGAGTTTGAATTCTTAACATCTATGCCCTGAATGAAAGAACACTCATTTTTGTAAAAAAAAACACTACTACTTCTTAAAATCACATTTTCACCCCCACACACTGATACTGGGAGCCCATAATAAACATGGAATCCAGACAAAAATGAAACAAGAGAAATATTGCAGCTCACAAACATTACAAACAAAACGAATGACCTAATGTATTTACAGAACATTTTGCCCAAACACAAAAGAATTTAACCTTTTCTCAGCACCTCATGAAACTTTTTCCAAAACTGTCCATATACTCAGTCATAAGGTAAGTCTCAACAGGTACAACCAAACTAAATAATCCCCCTCATTCTATCAGATCAGCACAGGTTAAAGCTGGGTTTCAACAACAAAAGAAAGAACACAAAGCCTACAACCTCATGGAAAGTAAAGAACTCTACTGTAAAACTACTGGTTACAACAGAAATAAAGAAAGCAAAGGTCCTAGAATTCAGTGAAAATGAACTAAAGACCCAACATATTCAAACGTATGGCACACAATGAAGGTGGTGCTAGAAAAGCTCATAGCACTGAGTGCCTTCGTAAAGAAATCGGAGAGATCCCATACCAGCTCCTTAACGGCACACTGAAAACTCTTCATCAGAAAGAAGCAAGCACACCCAAGAGGAGTATATGGTAGGAAATAATCAAACTCAGGGCTGAAATAAAAGAAATAAAAACAAGAGAACAATATAAAGAGTCAATGAAACTAAGAGTTAGTTCTTTGAGAAAAATCAACAAGATGGCCAAATCTTTATCCAAACTAAAAGCTGGAGGCAGAATATACAAATTAACAAAATCAGAAACTAAAAGGAAACTTAACAACAGGCATTGACTGTTCATCTAAGAATTCAAAAAGGTAATTCACCTCGATCAAGTAAACTTCATCCTACAGATGGTTCAGTAAGAAAATCAGTCCATATGATCCACCATCTAAACAAACTGAAAGAAAAAACCTCCACATGATCATCTCACTAGATGCTAGAAAAGCCAATGACAAAATGCAATACCCCTTCTTGATAAAAGTCCCGGAAAGACTAAGGGTAAAAAGAACATATCTAAACATAATAAAGGCAATTTACAGCAAGCCTATAGCTAAGGTCAAATTAAATGGAGAGAAACTAAAAGCATCTCCATTAAAGTCAGGGACGAGCCAAGGCTGCCCATTCTCTTTTTAGCTATTCAATATAGTCCTTTAGGTTTCTGCCAGAGCAACAAGAAAGCTAACAGAGATCACGATAAAACAATTGGACAAGAAGAAGTCAAATCATCACTATATGCAGTTAATATGATAGTATGTATAAGTGACCCTAAAAATTCCATCGGGAACTCCAACAGCAAAATAGCTGGATACAAGACTAACTCAAACAAACGAACACCCGCTTCAGCACCCTCCTATATGCAAATGACAAACAGACTGAGAAAAAAATTAGGGAAACAATACTTTTACAATAGTCTCAAATAATATAAAATATCTTGGGGTAACTTTAATTAAACAAGTGAAAGACCTGTATGACAAGAACTTCAAGTCTTTGAAGAAAGAAAGAAAGTAAAAAATTCAGATGGAGAGCCCTTCCATGCTCATGGATTTGTAGGATTACCAAGTAAAAATGGCCACCCTACCAAAAGCAATCTACAGATTCAAAGCAATCCCTATCAAAATTCCAGCACAATTCTTCACATACCTTGAAAGAACAATTCTCTTCATATGGAAAACAAACAAAAAAACAACAACAACCCAGGATCGCTAAAACAACCCTGAACAATAGAAGAACTGCTGGAGGCCTCACCAGTCCCAATTTCAAGTTGCACTACAGGGCTACAGTGATCAAAAACCACATGGTATTGTCATAAAGACAGACACTGATCAATGGAATCAAATCAAAGACCCAGACACACATAAGTCCACATACATATAGACACTGGACTTTTGATAAAGAAGCCACAAATATATATTGGAGAAAAAGACAACATCTTCAAAAATGGTGCTGGACAATTTGGATGTCTGTATAAAGAAAAATTCAAAGAGATCTATATCTATGACCCTGCATAAAACTCATGTCCAAATGGATCAAGGACCTCAACCTAAAACCAAATACTAAATCTAACAGAACTGAAAGTGAGGAATGCTGTTGAACTCATTGGTACAGGAGACAACTTCCCAAAGAGAACAGCTCAGCCACTAATGCATGGGACATCATCAAACTGAAAACTTCTGTAAGGAAAAAGACATCATCAACTGGACAAAGAGGTATCCTACAGATTGAGAAAAGATTTTTACCAACTCCATATCCAACAGAGGTCTACTTTCCAAAATATATAAAGAACTCAAAAAACTAGACATCAACAAACCAAATAATCCAATTAAAAAAATAGAGATCTAAACAGAACCCTCAGCAGAGGAAACTCAAATGGCCCAGAAACACTCAAAGAGACATTTAACAGCCTTATTCTTTGGGGAAATGCAAATCAAAATGACGTTGAGATTCCATCTTACACCTGCCAGAATGGCTAAGGTCAAAAATACAAGTGACAGCTCATGCTGGTGAGGATGTGGAGCAAGGAGAACACTCCACCATTGCTGGTGGGAGTGCAAACTTGTACAGCCACTGTGGAAATTAATATGACAGTTCCTTAGAAAACTGGGAATCCATCTACCTCAAGACCCAACTATACCATTCTTGGACATATATCCAAAGGACTTCTTATCCTACCACAAGGATGTTCAACTATGTTCATAGTAGCTTTGTTTATAATAGCCGGAAACTGGAAACAACATAGATGTCCCTCAACCAAAGAATGGATAAAAAATGTAGTTCATTTATACACTGGAGTATTACTCAGCTGTTAAAAAAATGACATTATAAACTTTGCAGGCAAATGAATGGAACTAGGAAAGATCATCGTCCTGAGTGAGATAACTCAGACTCAGAAAGACAAACATGTTATGTACTCACTTATCAGTGGACATTAGCTGTGAAGTAAAGGACAACTACACTACAGTCCACAGACCCAGAGAAGATGAGTAACAAGGAGGGCTCAAGGGGGACACAAGGATCTCCCTAGGAAGGGGGAATAGAATAGATTTCATAGGTGGGCTTCAGTGGGTAGGGATGAGGGGTCTGATGCAGGAGGAAGGGGTGGGGAGTCTTGGGAGAAATGTCTAGAATTGGGGGAGTTTGGGGGTGAATGTGAGTCCTGGTGTAATAGAAACTCCCTGGAATCCATGAGGGTGATCCTAGTGAAGACTCCTGATAGTGGGGTATATGGAACCCGAACTGGCCATCTTCTGTAATCAGGCAAGGCATCCAGTTATTGGGACACCAACCAGCTACAAAACTTTTGACCCACAACCTGTCCTGCTTGCAAGATGTGCTGGGGTAATGGTGGCTCAGAGCTTGTGGAAATGGCCTAACCAATGTCTGCTTTAACTTGAGGCCCACACCACAAGTGTAAGCCCGTGCCTAAAACTGGATGTCCAGAGATGTAGAACCGAACCAAACAGGAATGGTTAAAAAGCCAATGAAAGGGTTCCTAATAATACCCCGCTATACTCATGGATCAGTACCTAGCCCAATTATCACCAGAGGCTTCCTTCAACAGCGGGTGGAGCAGATGCAGAAACTCAGAGCCAGGGGGTGGAAGGAGTGTAGCAGTCGGAGGGGCTGAGGACACCAGGACAACATGGCCAACAGCATCAGCTAAGCAGGGCTCCTAGGGGATCACAGAGACTGCAGCTACAAGCACGGAGCCTACATGGGTCTGATGTAGGTCCTCTGTATATCTGTTATGTTTCTGTAGCTTGGTTTTACTGTGGGACTCCTAACACTGGGAGTAGATTTGGGGGTATCTGTGACTCTTGTCTGATCTTAGGACCTTTTTCTTCCTCCAGCCATAATATGAGGGAAGGTGCCTAGTCTTATCGCATCTTTTCTATGCCTGTTCAGTTGACATGCCTGGGAAGTCTTTCTCTTCTGAAGAAGGAATGGAGTGTATCTGTGTGTGTGTGTGTGCTGAGTGGAGTGTATCTGTGTGTGTGTGTGTGCTGAGTGGA
>NW_022196915.1:103871608-103881443 GCF_008632895.1 Mastomys coucha
TGTATCTGTGTGTGTGTGTGTGTGCTGAGTGGAGTGTATCTGTGTGTGTGTGTGTGTGTGTGTGTTGGGGTGTATCTGGGAGGAGTAGGGGTGGGGAGAGTTGAAGTGTATTGTATGAGAGAATAAGTATTAATTTTCAACGACATGGCACACATTAGATATTCATTAGAAGTGAATAAATTTCTAGAAAGACAAACACTTTTGTTGAATGATTATTTTGGGTGAAAAATGTTAAGGTAATGCTAACTTTTAAATATAAGTAGAAGAAAATCTAGCCCAAGACTTTCAACTCATGACTAAAGCTATTAGGACTGGCCAAGGGAGGCCTGGGTCAGAAATGACAATTCGCAGGGTAGGAGGTAAGGTGTTTTTGTGAGCTAGGTTTGTCTTTTTCTTCCTAGTTTTGAGAGCTTGTTTGGACTTTCACATTTGGAAAATTCAGTATAATCTTAGAAATAAAATTTCCTTTACTTCTATCCTCAGTTTTAGTAAATACAGTACCCATTGACAATATGTGAATTAAAGCTATATTCTGTCTTAAATGTTTTTAAATGCTACAGAGAAAGTAATTAGTATATGCAATTAATATACATTTTAATAAAAACTTTTGAGCTTAGTCTATGTAAAATAAAATTTAAATATATTAGATTTATTGATTTGATTTTTTGTGTGCATTTTCCCTGCATATGTATGTGCGTGCCATGTGAGTGATCAGTGTCCATGGAGGCCAGATGAAGGCATGAGAATGCCTGGAACTGGAGCTAGAGATGGTTGTGAGCCACAGTGTGGGTGCTGGAACTGGACCTGAGTGCCCTCAGGAGCAGCTCGTACTCTTACTGCTGAGCCATCTCTCCAGGCCCTGAATGAAATCTGAATCCCATCACATAGTTTCTTAATGAAATAGTAACATAACTTAGTGGGTTCACTAAGACCCATTTGTGACTCATCCTGAGCTTATCAGCATGATATAGATGTCACATGTTGCTGCAGGGCTAGCACTTACTTCCACTTTTCTTTGTCTTTTCGAGATGATCTAGCAGTGCCCGGATCTCTGTATCATACTTGACCCATTCTGGGACAATCCGCACAGCGGCTTCTAGTTTGGGTTCTTTTGTTTTGGGATTATTGCACTAAAATTCAAACAAAAATTGTTAGTAAAACAGAACAAAAACAACAACAACAACAAAGACCACATTCCAGAAAACGAAGGAAATACTTGGTGGCCTTAGTGTGTCACTAGTGCAGTCGTGATGTAATGCAATTATGAAAAGCATAGCCCGCTGGCTACTGGGTGGCTAGACATTAGCTGGACTAAAGGAGCTGGCCTGTCCACTTCGTTATCGCCAAAGCCTGTGAAGTGAAGGACCAGAACAACATGAATTTAATTACTGATTAGAAGTCTGAGAACAGAACATGCCAGGAAGCTTTCTGGTAAAGAACAATGATGTGCTCTGTCCCTTCCTGCTCTAAGACAGACCAATCTACCACCTGCACAGAACAAAGGCCTAACATTGATACAGCTCATGAAATGCAATACAAGACGTGCTTATTATGTAGACAATTGTCTACTCTTGCCTAATGAAGAGTGTGCTACTCGACTGCACAGTAATCTATGTGATACTGTGAGTCTTGCCCAAATTCTTTCAACGGGGACCACTAAGACTGGGAGGCAAGCCTGGCCTCAGAGCTTAGCTGGCCTCAGAGCTTAGCGGTGCAGTCGTGTGCTTTAGTTTACTGTAGATGACAGGAGATAGAATATGGTTAGCCAGGAAAGCAAACTCCAACAGCTGTCCTAAAAATGCCCTTTCTGGACAGTTCGATGTTATCACTTACTCTTGCTTGGGAGCTCTAAGTAAGGATGTGATAGAAACTGAGAGGAGGCAGCTAGACACCTTGTGGTTGGGCCAACGTGGCATACTAGAACATGGTCCAACCATAGGCCCTTTTCTTCCCTATGTCCTTTATAAGATGCCCTGCCGATCAGCTCAAGGGTACCCTATTTTCTAAGGCCCTTCCTCCTACCAGCAGCTTTACTCTCTCTTTCTATTAAGCTCATGTTGTGATTTGAATGAAAATGGCCCTCATAGGCTCATGTACTTGTATGCTTGGTTCCTAGTAGGTGCAACTGTTGGGGAAGGATGAGGGAGCGTGGCCTGGTTAGCAGAGGTGTGTCACTGGGGATGGGCTTTGAGATTTCAAAAGCCCACCGTTCCCAGTTAGTCCTCTCTGCCTTGTGCTTGTATGACGAGATATGAGCTCTCAGCTATTGCTCCAACGCTATGCCTGCCTGACTGCTGTCAGGCTCCATGTCATGAGAGTCATGGGTTCTAACACTGTGAAACTGTAAAACCCCAGTAAACACTTTTTTTCCTGTAAGTTGCCTTGATCATGGTGTCTTATCACAGCCATAGACAGGTAAGACAGAGGTTGGTACCAGGGGCTGCTGTTGGTGTGATAGGCTTGTCCTATCTGGTTTTTGGAGTATAGAACACTTTGGGACTCTGGATTAGAATGTAGTTGCACATTATAAGTGGAACTTACTGGGCCTCCTGGTAGGCCCTGGAAGATAGAAGTGCTGGAATAATGTGACTGTGTAGCTCCCGCTCAGCTTTCAGAAGGAAACAGTATTGACAGCATATTATCCACTGGGCTAGAGACCATTCTTGTGATATTTTGGCAAATACTGTAGATGCTTTCCGCCTTGTCTTAACCCCTGAGCCATCTCTCTAGCCCCATGTTCCTTAATTTTTCAGTGTTTCTGAAAAAGAGCTGATTTGTGTCAACACCAAAATCCATGCCATCCCTTTCTCTGTATGTGCTATTGCTAGGAAAGACCTGTCCATCCAAACCCAGAAGCCCCTCTTACATGTGCATACAGATGCATCATCACCAACTCCGGCCAAAAAGGAGGACTTCAGGATTCAAGGTGTGCTCCCAACGAGGACTTCAGGATTCAAGGTGTGCTCCCAACGAGGACTTCAGGATTCAAGGTGTGCTCCCAGCCCTTCTTTACCTGTTCACTCTCTTCTATAGTAGACTAGCTAGTAGAAGACCTCAGAAAACATTTCCTCCTTCCTTCAGTTTTCAAAGTTTTCATGGATTTGGTATTCTGGCCTGGCAGCTGTGGTCTTTCAGAGTTTGAAAGACATTGTTCAAAATCTTCAGGGGTTTTAAAGTATCTGCTGAGAAATGCTTTTATTCTGATGGACCTGCTTTCAGAAATGAACTGGTGTTCGCCCCTTGAAGCATATATATATTTGAAAATCTATTTTCTTTGTTCTATGTAGGTGGTAAAGTTCTCCTTTGGTCTTGTCTATTCGCTATGCCTAGTTTATTAACTGACTGAAAGCTCTGGTCTCACATGTTCCCTTTGCACTTTCTTTTGAATTTATCTTTGTCATGGGTTACCTCTATACTTCTGTCCTTACAATCAACACCTTCGGGTAGCTTAGGGACCCTGAGCACAGCTCTTTACTAAATGCCTAAGTGACGAAGCTTGAGAAGTAAGGCAATGATATGTGTGTGATATGTGATTTGTAAAGCAACATACTTAAATGTGAACGTTCTATATAGCTTATATGCAAATGAGGACACAGGCGCTCACCAGATCGATTGTCTTGGCTCTTTGTTTAGATTCATCATCACACCAGGTTTCACACCACAGCCAGTCTTGAGGAAGAGACTTGATGGCAACTTGGTAAATCATATTGTTGGGAAGATCCTATGGAAAAAACCAATAAGCTAGAGACTGAATGAAGTTGTCGTTTATACTTTAAATTATCATAAAAACCCATCCAATTTCAGATATCTCCAAATGTTAAGATTGCCATGCCTAATTTCAGCTAATAATTTTGTGTCATATCATGTATGAACAAATGACCTAGAACCACATCAAGACTCAGATGAAGAGGAAGGTCTGAGAACCAGCACCCAGCTGCCTGCTGTGCACAGCCTCATTTTCTCTACTCCCCTGACTATCAGAACCAGGATATAACACAACCAGTGCTGACGTGAGCCTACTCTTGTTACTTACTTCATTTTTAAATTTAAAAAATATTTATCTTTATTTATGTGCATGGGTGCTTTGTCTATCTTTATGGAAGTGCCTGTTGAGGCCAGAGGAGAGGACCAGACCCCCTGGAACTGGAGATGTATACAGTTATAGAGCGCTACTGCAGGTAATGGGCACAAATCCAGGTTGTCTGGAAGAGCAGCGCATGCTCCTAACCTCTGAGACCCCTCTCCAGCACCTGTGTGGAACATCATGACATTCTCCACATTCTCAAGCAATTTTCCATCTCTTTGTCGGCAAAGATATTGCAAGACAAATTCCCCATTTCTGCATGTTCAAGTTTCCTAAGCAAGGATTGCTGTCACATGGTTTCAAGCATATTTAAAAAAAAAAAAAAATGGGCCTGGTAGCTAAAGACAGAGCCTTTTAGAGATTCAGTGTATTGTTACTGAGATATCTATTTCTATTCCAGTCATAGAGCCCTTCCTTCTCCTTAGAAGTAGATTTCTAAGTATACTACCTAGGCAAAATATCTACCTAATGAAAGTATTTTACATTACATGTCCCATGTATCCCTATGCTTCAGAATTTTAGGGCTTTACTCTTACCAGTCATACTAAATATCTCAGAGGAAGTATAGTAAAATCAAGAAAAGGGAATAGAAATGCATAGATTAAAAAGAAGGGACGAAGCCACTGTTATCTGCAAGTGAGAGGATTGTTATTCAGAAGATGCTGTAAATCAGTGAAAGAGACACTCCGGCTAGCAGGAGGAAGGAAATTATACTGAAGAGAGATGACTACAACCAGAGAGCATCACACTAAACAAATTATGCCCATCCAAATCTCATCTGGAGTTTCTATATTTTGTATAGATATATAAAATCACACACACACACACACACACACACACACACACACACACACACACAGTGAACACAAGGAAAAGTGAGATTCTGTCATCTGCAGCACAAGTGAGGTGGAGAGCACCACATTATGGGAGACAGGCCATCAGTACGGAAGCTGACATCTCACGCTTTTTCTCACGAAGTCCGACCTGAAGTGGAGGACGGACTAAAGCCTGGGAAGCAGGCCAGGGGCGAGCAGACAGAAGGGGAGAGGCAGGGCAGCTGGCTTCAGTCAGGCAATGTTGTTGAAAATACCACACTGAATCCCATTAATATGTAAAATTACGTGTTAAAGCAACAACACCAAGCATATTTAGACTGAGATTTCATTTCTGTTAGTCTTCCCTCGTTCTCTGCCCTTCTTGTGCCCCAGTGATGAGGCCATCTGGCAAACACTGCTTACAGCCCACAGCCAGCAGAGGAGTGACTATGTAGTACAGTGGCCTTTGAAGAGTCCTGCAGCTCAGGGGATGGCCTTACGACCAAAGAACTTGATAGTGCGAGGTGCAACCGAGCACCCTGCTCCGCCTGCCCAGATTCCTGACACGTACAACGGCCTTTTTTTTTCCTACTAGGCTTTACAGTAAGGTGTTAGGTGCCAGTACATAGCTAATACAAAATTGTTTCTGGGTTTTGTCTGTTGAAAATAAAGCTGTGAATAATCATGTACAAGACTATGGGTAACATATACAGGCAAGTAGGTATGCATTAAATCTCAAAAGAAATAACCAAAATTCTTACATCCCTGAAGCACAAAATGCCCACATTCAGCACTGGTAACAAGAACCTGAGCCTCCATATGCAACCTATTCAAATTCTGCCATCACAGGAACAAGTGGGTACCTACCTTACACTGAACCCCAACCTCACTGCCGTCACAGGGACAAGTAGGTGCCTACCTTACACTGAACCCCAACCTCACTGCCGTCACAGGGACAAGTGGGTGCCTACCTTACACTGAACCCCAACCTCACTGCCATCACAGGGACACGTGGGTGCCTACCTTACACTGAACCCCAACCTCACTGCCATCACAGGGACACGTGGGTGCCTACTTTACACTGGAAACCCCAACCTCACTGGCCATTCTCAACTCCTTTCTACCAGGTTTTCCTATTTTATTTCTTCTCCCAAAATCAACTACACACATATATGTATACACACACACACACACACACACACACACACACACACACACACACACGCACATGCACACACATATTCTGTAACTAGAATTAAAGCATTCTAAAGGAATATGAATGGTTTTATTAAATGGAAATAGTAAGGGATTTTGGCTACACTGTCTTTTATATCTGCTTAAACTGAAATATTTTAGGGCAATAATGAATAATTTAATGGAATGTGAGGGAAAGGTACTTGGCAGGTGGGTAAGCATATATTTTTTTACAACCTCCTTTAATAAGGGTTCAACCTCCCCTCTAGCCCACCACCCACCAGAGGTAGTGGAAAAGAAAAGTTATTAGGATACAGAGGAAGTAGATCTGTGTAGAAATAGTTCTTTGAGGAGATTCCAATCTTCGTTTTTCTCAGTCCAGTCCTTTAGCAAACACCACACACAAACCAGCAGCTGAAGTTCAGTCCACTCAGCAGACACCACACATGAGCCAGCAGCTGCAGTCCAGTCCACTCGGCAGACAGCACACATGAACCAGCAGCTGCAGTCCAGTCCACTTGGCAGACACCACACATGAACCAGCAAGGGCAGTCCAGTCCACTCGGCAGACACCACACATGAACCAGCAAGGGCAGTTCAATCCAGAAGAAACTGAGAGGCTTGCCAATTGGCCCAAGTCTGGGGAGGCAGCAAGATGCTGCAGGAACCTCACAACAAGTTCTTGGGTAAGTTTCTGTTTATGACATCCCCACAAGCCAAGCTCAACAACACAATGTAAGGTGAACCAATACATGCCTGTCATTAGCAAAGATTACAAAGGCAGAGCAAAGCTCGAGCTCCCACTGTCTCTGAGGTCATATTTATATTCTTTCTAAACATCACCTATGTCTGCTTGTGCAAAACATTCTTCACCTGTCTGCCCTAGCAAAACATCATCACAACCTAAAAGAGTCTCCAAAGAAACCAGAATGTCTCACTTTACAGGTGTCTTCAGGGATACTGGAAAATAAGTTTTGTTGAAGATGAATGAGCACTCAAAAGAGATGAGAAGGAGAAGGACGCTTATTGCATGTGAAGGACTGTATGTCATGACTGGAATGAAGAAAAGAAAGACAACCAAATGGGACAGGCCACAGAGAAGGAAATGAGACAGGCCACAGAGAAGGAAATGAGACAGTTCTTACAGAAGGAAATGGGACAGGCCACAGAGAAGGAAATGATATAGGCCACAGAGACAGAAATGGAACAGTTGGCAGAGGAGGAGGAATAAGTAGATTTGGGAAGAGAAAAGTGAGAACAGTGCTAGAAAAAGAAACACTCTGCGCTTCAAATAGGAAGTGGTGGGTAAGTAGAGGCATTTGTACAGAGAGAGTAAGTTTATAAAAGATGTGGTAAAGAAACAACTTTGTTTGCATGAAGGATATTGAAACATTTTATATACAAGTATATATTTAGTTATTAAAATTTGTCATAAAAGTTTACTTACCTGATCGAGGTTTGAAAGACTGTTTGGATCTTGGCTAAGAGCTTGGTACTGGTCCCGGAGCCTATCACCTGCTGAAATCCTCCTGAACTTCTTAAGATCCACCACATACAAGGCACTGAATAAAAGGAACACCCCTTAGTTGTCTGTGTTGCTTCTGCAGCTCTCCTCCTTTATGGCAGTGGTGTTAGCTACACAGGCTGTGTTGTTTAGTTTTGTGGTCAACTTGAGACTTCCCAGTCATATCTGGGAAGAGGGAACGACTGAGGAAATGCCTCTATCAGACTGGCCTGTGAGCAAGTCTGTGGTGTATTTTCTTGACTGATAACTGATGTAGGAATGTCCAGACCCCTGTGGATGGTGCTATCTCTGTGCAAGTGGTGTGTGGGTATACAAGCAAGCTATGGCATGAGCTATGGAGAGTGGTCTCTGCTTCAGTTCATGTCTCCAGGCTCCTGCCTGGGGCTCCTGTCCAGGCTTCCCTTTATGGCGGGCTGTAAGCAGCAAAGTCAAACAAAGCCTTCCTGCCCTCCTTAAGGAGCTTCTGGTTATGGTGTTCATCATAGCAATCGAAAGCAAACTAGGATGGATGCCTTAGCACCTACAAATATATCTTTCATAAATTTGAGTCCAGTGTTCTGGTATTTTTGTAGACTTTGAGGTTTTAACTATGGTAAGATGTATATACTTTAGGGTCATCTAAAACATTTCCAGGTTTTCATGAAACTCATAGCACTACAAAAAGTAACTGTTGGAAGATAGCAATCTGCACTTTGTAATGGACAAACCAACCTTACTTCCTGCAGCAGTTAGGTGCACACTCCTGAACTGTGTCATTTGGTTCTAACTCTTGGTTCAACTAAGTGCTAGTCGAGGGAAGCCTGAACAGGTCACTCTCCTTACCTACGAAACAGATGGGAACAGATGACAGGGCACCGAGACTGTGAGAGAACTCTGTGAGTTCATGTGCACCAGAGACTTCACAGATGCACAGATGACTTACGATGTGAATGAGTGTGAATGCACATGACCATCAGTTAGGAAGGGGAACACGCACTGTCTTACCTGATATGGTATTTCCTTTTTACAAGGTGTGATGCCCAGTATCCTGTTTTCCAGAAACGATATCCATCCATTTCAGTGCGGCTGTCACAAAATGGAGTATATCCATAAGGGGCTCCACCCAGATCAAAGTCTCGAAGTTCTTTTAGGTCATGTCTCACGATCTAAGTAATGAGAACAATGTTTCTGTACAGTGCCGACTGCACAGACACATAAGCTCTTTCCATGTGAATTTCACGTTCCTGCCTCAGCACACGAAAACAAGTACACTCCTGCATATCATCATACTACATGAATTTATTACACAAGGTACGTTCCTGCATATCATCATACCACATGAATTTATTGCACATTAACTTTCCCTCCTTGTTCTTACAAATTAAAAGAAACATAAACTTTATGTTCTTTATCTGTATAATTGTGGTCTTACCAGTAGGAATGCCTAGTCATATCATTTACCTAGTCATATTATCATTCCATATAAGCTAGTTTATAACACATGTTTTGGGAAGGGGTTAACTATTATAATAGCACACAACACTTAGTTCCTCAATGTATGAATTTATATTGGAAAATATTAATTTGAATCATGAAGTCAGTCTTGATTTGAAAAGTAGCTTAAATGAAAATGTTAATGTGTTTTAATCTTTCAGTTTTTTTTAAAAAAAATATTTATTTCATGTGTATGCATGGGTGTTTGACTGCAAGTTATGTCTGTGTGCCATGTGGTGCAATGCCCACAGAGGCCAGAAGACAGTACTGGAGCCCCAGGAACTAGAGTTGTTGACTGTGGGTCTTAGACAAGAGGAGCAAAGTCCTAACCACTGAGCCTCTCTCCTGCCCTGTGTTTTACTTTTCAATGGTCTCAAGCTTGCCAGAAGAATACTAGTGAAAATGTTGAGGGAAGGTAAGACTTTTATTTTAAAATCTTACTCTTTTTGAATATTTTTCTTCCCCTAGCCTACATGTGTACTTGTGTGTGTTTGCCTGAGGATGGAGGTCATCCTTCCACTTTTACTGGAGTTTCAGGGGTTGAACAGGTCATGCTAGGTCTGTGTACAGCAAGAGCCTTTACCTGCTGAGTCATCTCTAAGGGCCATGGAAGGATTCTATTAACTCAGTGTGCATGGCAGGGCTTGCTTGATGCTGAGTCATTCTACTAACTCAGTGTGCATGGCAGGACTTGTTGCTGAGTCATCTCTATTAACTTAGTGTGCATGGCAGGGCTTGCTGCTG
>NW_022196915.1:103881529-103882407 GCF_008632895.1 Mastomys coucha
CATCTCTATTAACTTAGTGTGCATGGCAGGGCTTGCTGCTGAGTCATCTCTATTAACTGTGCATGGCAAGGCTTGCTGCTGAGTCATCTTTATTAACTCAGTGTGCATGGCAGGGCTTGCTGCTGAGTCATCTCTATTAACTCAGTGTGCATGGCAGGGCTTGCTGCTGAGTCATCTCTGCTAACTCAGTGTGCATGGCAGGGCTTGCTTGCTGCTGTGCTTGTGTTTCCTGCATTAGCGCTTTACTACAGTAACTGAGTGAACAAGGAACCAGACGACAGCACAGGAGGAAAGTGACGTCCTCATTTTCTGTCAGGAAAAGCTAGAATATAACAGGTGATCTTCCTGAGATGAGTCGGTCTTGGATTAAAATCTATAATGGATTGGCTCCGATAGGCAAGGCCCAGGAGAAACTCATTTTAGGAAAGATTTCTGCTATTATTATGTGTTTCCTGTTATTATTAAATATATAACAATCACTAGGTATTGATGTACTCTCTTGAGCAGATCTCTGCAGACCTATAAAGATGCACTATCTTGTAGTGGTGCTATATAGACACACAGATAATGATTCTATAGAATTCCTGACATGATTCAAATAATTTTAGGAAGAAAGTTTTTAGAGACAGTCTTAGTTGCTAAAGAGATGTAATATACAAGTTAGAATAAAGAATAGAATGTGCCCACTCCTCAGAAAAGTAAAGGCTACATAATAAGAAATACTATGAGCACTAAATACACTAAAAAAAGAAACAGTCTTGGGAAATTGCCCTATCCATCCATTTGTCCATCCATCCATCCATCCATCCACCCATCCATCCATCCATCCATCCACCCACCCACCCACCCTCCCACCCACCCACCCATCCATCCATCCA
>NW_022196915.1:103882524-103903135 GCF_008632895.1 Mastomys coucha
CACCCACCCATCCATCCATCCATCCATCCATCCATCCATCTATCCATCCAAATGTATATGTCTGTTTGTCTATATGTAAGTGTGCAGGTATATGTGTCCATGTGTAAGCATGCATGAATACTGTGGAGTTGACTGTGACAGTCGGGCCCAGCCAGAGTGTGGGTGTGTGAATGTTTGAATGTGTACCTGTCTGTGCATATTTGCATGTACACAGCATCTTAATTCTTTTCCTTTCCTTCTCTGGTTCACAAAGAGTTAACCAGCAGTGGCTCCAGGCTGACTCAAGAGCTGTGAAGCCTTTCATTGAATCCCCTGCTGTTTCATGAGTAAGTGATAATCAGAGGAACTCAGGAGGCAGGTCAGTTACTGAAGCAGTGACAAGTTTAAGATGGTTATTATTATACAACTGTATCTCCTAAGACAGAATTCCACCCCCACCCCCGTCTCCCCTCTGTAGTCCTTGCCTTCCTGTTGGCTTTTGTTTCCAGATGGTCTCATTTGTGCTTCTGGCACTGAGTTCCTCATCCTCCTGCCTCGTTTTCTCAAGTTCTGGACTTAGAAAAAAATGCTGCTCCACTAAATGCTTATAAGCAAATTCTAATATAGAACTTGAAAATACACCTTTGTCCTTGATATGTAAATTGTATCCCACACATTTAATTTATATACACTTACACTTAAGTATTACTGTATTAGAAATTCCGTACATTTTTCCAATATTTTCATGATTAATGATGACAAATGTCCTGAAATGAGCTAATGGGAAAGCCACAGCTTTCATATATACAGATTCTGAAATTAAGGTGGCTTTTAATTTTTCCCAGCTACATGGGAGCCTTTTCTAGGTAAGTCACAAACAGATAGAAACTTGATGGTTTCACTGTTGATGGTGGACCCAGGAGAGAGAAGGGCCATGTTCACTGCTAACCTTCCCAGCAAATCAGCAGCTCAGCCCACTCAGGGGCATGCAACTGTTTTTATAAGGAATAAAATATACACATGTCTTATTTTTACTTGGCCAAATTACACAACAATAATGGCTGTTTCAGATAGGAACTGCCATGTCCTACACAAACGGCACCTGTTGTCACACTTTCAAGCCTGCCCATGTCCTGCTAATATGTCTTTAAACTCAAGTTACTTAGTGGATATGGTAAATCATGTCGTGTGTGTTTAAGAAGCAACAGTGACAATAAATGAGCAATGTAAATCTTTATGTTCATGATCAGTTAGATGCAAAGCAAGCTTTAGTATAAAAGTAATTACTCTTGTTACCTGGTCAGCATCAACAAATATGACTTTGTCCACAGCGAGTGGGAAAAGGACATCAAGGAAAAGGATTTTGTAACCCCAAATGATTCGTTGTTTTTCAGTCTGTTGATGAAGCCAGTGGGGCCACTTGTACTGGACAAGCTCATACTGGAATCCATATTCCTTAGCCATGTGAGGAATTACCTCCTAAACACATATAACAAATCAAACAATACATTTTAGAAGAAGTATACTATAAATCATTATAAAGAAATTAGAAACTGCTTAAATACTACTCTAATAAACTTGTTCCCAAACGGAACGGGAATGTGTGAGGCAGGAAGGAGAGGTGTGTGCTGGAAGATGCCCAGCACTGGACTTCACTGGAGGTGGGCTTTGAGGATTCAAAGATGCGGGCCATTTCACCTCTGCTTCAAGCGTGTGGTTCAGCCTCCTGCTCCGGGCCATGCCCACTGCTTGCTGCCTAGCTTCCCCAACACAACAGATTTACTCCTCTGGAACTGTGACAGACAGCAAGCTAGCTAGGGTAGTGACCTTTCAACTAACTGGAGGGAGAGCCCTCCTACTGTGCATGGACCAAAGCTGCAGGCTCACACTTGTGCACTTGGCAGTGCAGGCTCACACTTGTGCACTCGGCAGTGCAGGCTCACACTTGTGCACTCGGCAGTGCAGGCTCACACTTGTGCACTCGGCAGTGCAGGCTCACACTGTTAAGCACTAAAGCATCTTACGAAGAAGAAATTGAGGGAAAAAGCAAATTAGAAAGGTAAATACTGTTTTGAACAGGCATTACCTTTTGCCATTAAGTACAGCAAGGTTTTTTATCCAGACGATGAGTTTTCTAGTTAGTGAACTCATCTGCTAGGGCAGTCCTGTATGGCATCATCTCAGGCCATATGCTTCCCATTCCTATGCCCTATTTGGCAAGTATACATTTAAAAACTTCATATTGAAAAGGGAAATGTTTTAAGAGATTACAATGGTAACAAAGAATTTAGTATCAAGCTCTAGCCACACTGTGAAATGGCAGTGCGCTTACTTTAAATGTTGGCGAGAGGTAATTCTTCAGAAACCAGAACTTCACTGGTGTTTTGGTGTTCCGCAGAACAGAAAGCATCATAATCCTAAGTAAAAGCACATGAAAACAAATACAAGGTAACTTCTATTCAAAGGCCTTTAAATGATCAATTATGAATACACATTGGGAAGTATGGAGAATTAAACTGAAACACCTTTGGACATTATGACTCCTATGATAGGCAGTGTCTAAGGATGTAAGGGTACAAGCATCACGAAGCTACTATGAGGTAGTATGGCACTGAACTGACGCCCGGTCTGGTTCTGTGTGAGTGTGATAAATATAAGGCTTTCAAACAGAAAGGCCCGGTGCGTTCTGGACATGCAACCATGTGGTTGCTTTATCTAGGCCTCTCAGCAAAGAGGAGGCATGTGCCCTGAGAGCACTCCTTAGCATCAGGACCGTAACTCAAATATTTCTGAGGCATTCTTTGGGATCCTTTATATACACTCTTAAAAATATTCTTTGAATTCTGAATACTATCCTCTTTGCTGACCTCTTCCTGCTTGCAAATATAATATTCCTCTATGGGAAGGAACACTTACTATATATATTTTCTCATTATCTTGTTAAATACAATGCACTTTCTAAAATTAATTAAAACTGTTCTAAATCAAACTAAACTAATGAAATTTAAATGTATTTTAAAACTTATATGTAAAAAAAGAAGCAAGATGCTCACTAGTGTATACCTTATTAATATTTAGGCAAGAAGGACTTACAAAACCAGTGTATTTGCTCCTTTAGAGAGAATATAAATCATAGTAATAATGGCTGGTATGAAAGTAAGCTATACCATGGCAGAAACAGGAAAAAAGTTCATTTCCTTTTGAGGTTCACGCTTTCATTTTGCTGATCTGTGTAAATGTGTAGCTTTCTGAGAACATTTGGAACTACTCACTCACCTTAGAAAGCGCTCATATAGGTGGCCAGAAGCCACTGAAAAAATGTTTAGGATGTCAGTTTCCTTTGTGTCATCTTTATGCAGACTTTTTGTGAAGCTGGTAATAAAAACACATGACAATGGATTGTTAGTGTTTATTAGTATATATTTAGCATATATTATAACTATATACATGTAAATAATATGTATCAGAATACTATTCCATTAAGTAATCATCTGTGCTGACAGTTATGGGATATTTATATTAAATGTGAGGGTATCACTTGAGGTTTGTGAACTTCTCTCTAGACATGGAATGAAATTAAACTTTTCCATTCTCCATGTTTATATGACGTTTTGTGACTTCCAAGAGTTCTTTTGAGAACCAAGAATGAAGTACAGCCTGTCAGGTTCATATCTCGTGTACTGGATCTTAAATAGACCAATAGTGTGGGAAGAAACAATACATTAAGCATAAGTGTTAGTCATGGACAACAGGATTTCTGGGATTAGAGTAGGAATGTAGATGTTGGTTACATAATTCAAAAATCTAGGTTTTATATAAGCTTATTACTTATAGTGACTAAGATTTGAAAATGATGTCTTTTATAAAAAGTATTTTTGTTGGGGTTAGAAGGACATCTCAGCATTTAAGAGCGCTGACCACTCTGGCAGCTGAGCCACGTTCAGTTCCCAACACCCATATGGCAAGTGACAAGTGCCTCTAACTCCATTTCCAGGGGACCCAATACTCTGTTCTGGCCTTTTCAAAGATACACATAGTGTATAGATATACACAGAGGCAAAATACCCACATACACAAAATAATAAAAGTTAAATTTAAAAATATTCTGGCAAGTACAAATTATTATAATACCAGTATTTTTTTAATCTTTTGATTCTGTAATTTTCTGAAGAAAAAGTTGCTACATGGGTAAGTAATTCAATTTTAATTAACATAGAGTAGGCTATAGAAAAAGAGGCAAAAACTGTGCCAAATCCAATATGGTGGAAGTGCTTCTAACTATGTGACAACAAAATTTATTTAGGATTTATTTATTCAATCTATTTGGCTTAAAGTTTCTTATCTTTGATCAAAATGACAAAAAGTTGACATTTATAAACTCAAAGAAAGTTCTGTTCTAGTTAGCTTTAACTGTGAATTTGTCACAGACTATAGTCATCTAAGAAGAGAGTATCAATTGAAGGATTGGCTGGTGGGCATGTCTACGGGGTTCAATCTTGATTACTATTTAATGTAAAGAGACCCAGCCCACCGTGGGCAGCTCCATCCTCTGCACTGGAAGCCCCAAAGGCTGGCTAACATGAACATAAGCCAGCGAGCGGCACTCCTCCATGGCTTCGGCCTTCCACTCCTGCGGGAGCTCCTACCCTGCCCTCCTTCAGTGATGGATTGGGACGTGGCAGTACTAGACAATAAATTCTTTCCTCCATGAAGTCTTGATTATGGCATTTACCCAGCAACAGAACAAAATTAGAAACTGTTCACATTTCTAAAACAGACTTTTAAAGGTCTCTACCAAATGATCTATAGCAAGCAGCTTCCTTTGTAAGCCTGCCTTCCTCCCCCTCCTAGCTGTTGAGTTGGTGTTTTAGGGGAGCCATTCTTCCTCCACTTTCATTGTAGGAGGTCCCTGTGGGACAAGGCCCTGCAGGAGAGCATCTGCCTCAGCTGTGGACAGTCACAGTACACAGCTCAGGTTGGGAAACCTGGGGATGCTTAGCTATGGAGCTTCTGCAGGTATTTTAGCAAAGAGGTAACTGCTATCTATTGGACAGTAAAACTTTATTTTAAAAAAATCTCCCTGGAAACAGGAGGCAAAGAAGGCATAGAATTAGGAAATGGACAAAGTTCCCAGACCATACCATTCAAACGACACTGTCATGTCTAGACATGCATTACTGGATTCTATAACCAAACCGTCTCTTCGCAGTCACACTCTTGGCCCTTTGTGGTGCTGGAGGCTGAACCCAGGGCCTCACACATCCTAGGTAAGCATTCTACTGCTGACCTACACCCAAAGCTCTAAATTAGCCACATGACTCAGACACATCCTGTTACTTAGCATGTTGCATACCATGTTACAGCCATGCTGGACTACCTTCTGCTCTTTGAAGATCATACCTACTGTTTCTCAGAGGTGCCTTCATGCTGCTACAACTGTTGAACATCATCTTTCCTGCAGGAAGAATCTCAGCCACACGCTGTAAAATCTTTCCTAAGGTCCCTTCAGCTGGAGATGTATGTACGCACACAGGCATATGTGTGCACACATGCACACGTATATGGAAGTATGTGGAGTCAGAGCCATGGAACTGGGACGAGAGTGGGTTTAAGGTACAAACCCTGGAAATCTCGTCCTGAGATTGGCTGGAGCAGGATCTCCACCCCCACACTAGGCTTGCATGTTCTGGTGCACGTAGCCCTGTGCCCCCACCTTTGCCCACTGGAGGAGATCACATAGCCTGGTAGCCAGGTTAAACTTCTTTTCCTTTTAAGGTCATGTCCACCAGCACCTGGAATTCCTTATGCAAACGAGGCATCCCCAGTGCTCTGGCCCAAGCCAATGATGTACACTCACCCTAACAGCAGTAGCCCTTCCTCACCCTAAAGGTTTACATAGCCTTTGCTTTCTCCATGAAAATACTGTCTCACTGAAGCTGTCTCCTGAGAATGTGTTCCAGCTGAGCTCACTGCTCACTGAGGTCTCTCAGCACCTACCTGTCTATCCTTGCTTCCACTCTCAGGATCCACCAGTCATGAGCTTGGGTACACAGGCAACACACACGCACACGCACACACACACACACACACACACACACACACACACGCACGCACGCACGCACACCACATACCACACATATACATGTATGCACACATCCATATCATAATTCATATATATATGTATGTATGTGTGTATGTCTATATATATTTGTTTTCAGCTATTTTATAGCTCTAGTTTCCTTCTTTAAATGATATGCATTCTCTGGCAACTTTATGCATGCACATATTGTGCTCTGACTGCTCTCGCCTGACCTCTCTTCTCCTCTCACCCCATCAGCCTCCTTCCTGCCAGCTCCAAGTTTTTATGTCAGCATTTATGTCTGTCTTATGGCTCCTGGGAGGAAGAGTGTGTGCTTTATTTACTTAGATCTTTGCTACCTGCATGTTTCCTCATTTATCAACCTAGTTATGTCATTAAAATATTGCCAGTTGCCAGGCAGTGGTGATGCACACCTTTAATCCCAGCACTTGGGAGGCAGAGGCAGGTGGATTTCTGAGTTCAAGGCCAGCTTGGTCTACAGAGTGAGTTCCAGGACAGTCAGAGCTACACAGAGAAACCCTGTCTCGAAAAACCAAAACCAAAACCAACCAACCAACCAACCAGAAATATTGCCAGTTATTGGTAGTTACCTTTTAATTGAATCCCACACACCTTTATTTTCATGTTTATCAGCAAGAACATCTTCTTTAATTTTACCTGATTTTTTCTTTACCTGGATAAGATGGCAAAGAGAAAATTTAGAATTTAACTGATTAATTATAAACTATGCCATATAAAGCAAGAACCCTCTAGAAATGTGGGAAGGTAGAGTTAACAAATCTTGTTCTGCGATGCCTCCTCCTCGGCATGCGTCTGCTCACACTCACTGATCACATGCCCTGATCATGACACAGACACATGCAATTAAAAATAATAAGTATTTCAAAAGGTTTTTGTTAAAATTCTATTTCTAATGGAAAAAAGGCATAAAAGATCTCTGAGGTGGTTAATGAGGGAGAGGAAGGGACAAAGGACAGAAGATCTCAGGAAATAGAGGCAGGGGGATCTCTCTGAGTTTAAAGCCAACCTGGTTCATACAGAAAATTATGGACCAGCCAGGGCTTCATATGAGATTCTATCTCAAACCAAATCCAAACCCAAACCCAAACCCAAACCCAAACCAAACCAAACCAAACCAAACCAAACCAAACCAATGGCAAGCACAATACGATACCCATTCTCTATTTTGCTAAGGGACAAGTGCCATCTTTTCTTTTCAGCCTCTGTCCCTGGCTCATCTTCAGAGGCTGACCTACAGAGCTCTCTGGCTGTAGAGAGTAAATATTCTAATAAAACAAAATCTAAAAATCAAAAACCATCCCTTTTGTCATCAAGCTCCCCTTTCATAGCCATACAGTTTCCTTGAGTTACAAAGCAAGAATTTAGGGAACGCATTTTTAGTTGATAGGAAAACAAAATTAAGAGGGGAAGTGGTGCTCGTTAAAGTGTATAAAAGCTTCAGCCACATACCTGTATTTTCAGATTCTTGCTCTTGAAAGTGTTTAACACAACAATGACACTGCCTACATCGGTCTTAGAGTCTGCTCCTTCATGCCTAAACCAGAAGAACACAAGTGTCCATAGTGTATTCAAGAATACACTATAATTTTGATTATATAAACAATTCCTTTACAATAAAATTGCTTGTTATACATTTAATTTACATATGCCAAACTATTAAAATTAGATATTCAATTAAGGTTCTATTAATATATATTAAGATTATCTGTCAACAACTTCAATGCCCCAGGGCAAACCAAGGAAGGCAGCTATGTGCGTGCGTGTGTGCATGTGTGTGTGCGTGCGTGTGCATGTGTAAGTGTATGTGTGTGCATGTGTATGTGTGTGCATGTGTGTGCATGTGTGTGCGTGTGCACATGTGTGTGTATGTGTATGTACGCGTGTGTGTATGTGTGTGCGTGTGCATGTGTGTGTGTGCACGTGTGTGTGCATGTGTGTGCGTGTGTGTGTGTGTGTGTGTATGTGTAGTGTGTAATTGGGGCTGGTGTTAATAGCAGCTGACTGCAGATAGCAACTGGTAGAGGGATGGAGGCTGCTGCCTATGGCAGCTGGTGAGGAGAGAAAAGAAAGAGGAGAAAGTCTAACTCCCTCCCTCTCTCTCTCTCTCTGTGGATGAAGCAAAGCAGACTCCAACAACTTTATTTTTTTCTTAGCATTTTCATCCCACCTAAGATAGTTTTCTATGTAAGAAGAAAATTACCTCCTAGCCATAAGCTACATAGTCTCTAAAACACAGTCACCACAAAAGCATAATCTTCAAAAATAGATTAAAGTCATTACACAAAAGGAAATTATGACAGGATTATTGATTATGTATTCTTCCTTTGAAACTCATACCTAACTAGACATTTTCCCATCTATCTTCCTTTTCACAAGTTCAACCTAACCCTAAAGCAGTAATTCTTTTGCCACTGCTAACAAAGTTTAAGTAAGCCTAGTCTAGAGTAGCAAGTTCTTCCTATGCTTAGCTGACAACAATCCGTATTTACCAAGAAACAGTCATCACCTATCTTACATATTATTTCTGAAGTCTTGACTAGTTAAACTGACTAAAAATCTCTTCTCTGCTCTTATATTCATATTGGAATTATTCACTCTTCACTCATAACCTTCCTCTTTATGGTGGACTCTCCTTGCTCCTGTAATCACATGCTTGCAGTGCATGAGAGCTCACTCTACTCCTTTCTCTAGCTCATGCAGCTCTTGCCAGTCTATGCGGAAGGGGCACACTCTATTCTTGATTTTAACTTTAAACTTTCCATATACTACTGTAACTTCCCAAACTTATTTAAATCAAATTAACTTCCAAAAACTGCTTAAATCAAATCAGGAATTCCATAAAATCACTACTTAGTCTACACAGCATTATTTCAAGCATGTTCATCTTCATGTTGATCTGCAATAAATTTGCCCAACAGAGTGCGCTCTCACCCAGGAAGTGATCACAGCAGGAGTCCCTCATGGTCTACAGCCTGGTGGAAATGTGGCATAAGAGAGTCCAGCAGATACTGCAGGAATCTCAAAACAGTTGTTCCATAAAATTAAGTTATTTCTTTGATAGTTTCATATATGTATGACACTGGGAGGGAATGTATATATATATTCACTACATCCTTCTTTCAGCCCTCATCTCCCTCTCACCTCCCTCATCTCCCTCTCACCTCCCTCATCTCCCTCTCACCTCCCTCATCTCCCTCTCACCTCTAATAGAGTCTCTTTTTCCCCCACCTGTCCTTTCCCAGATTCAGGAATTTAGGTTTTGTTGTGTGATCCATTTAATTTAGCCAGGGCCATCTGACAGACACCTGGACTAGGAGTATCCATTGGCACCTAGTGGGGTCATCTGTGCATGTACAACTGAAGCAAGAGCTCATTCCATCCCTAACTCGGTAGAGGTAAGGTTACCTGGGCTCCTCCGGGTTTGATAGGCTCATTCTTATGTAGATGAGTTGTTGAGTCCTCCTGACTGTAATAGCTATATGTGGTGGTTTGAATGACTCAAATGGAAATGCTTGGTCCCAGCTGGGAGCCAGCTGGGAGAGGGAGGGGTGGTAGAGGAGCACTGTCATTGGGAGCAGTCTTTAAGAGTTTCGAACAAAATACCCATTGAAGGATTTTTCAGAGACAAACTATGGAGCAGAGACTGAAGGGAGGATAATTCAGAGACTGCTCCACTTGGGAATCCTTCCCATATTCAATCATCAAATCCAGACACTATTATGGATGCCAGTAAGTGCTGGCTGACAGGAGCCTGATATAGCTGTCTCCTGAGAGGCTCTGACAATACCCAACTAATACAGAAGTAGAGGCTCACAGGTATCCATTGGACTGAGTAAAGGATCCCCAATGAAGGAGCTAGAGAAAGGACCCAAGGAGCTGAAGGGTTTGCAGCCCCTTAGGACAAACAACAATATGAACTAACTAGTACCCTCAGAGCTCCCAGGGACTAAAACTCCAACCAAAGAGTACACATGGTGGGACTAATGGCTCCAGCAGCATGTGTATAGCAGAGGATGGCCAAGTCGGTCATCAGTGGGAGTAGAGGACCTTGGCCCTGTAAAGGCTCTAAGCCCCAGTGTAGGGGAATGCCAGGGCCAGGAAGCAGGAGAGGGTGGGGTGGTGAGCAGGGGGACAGGGGAGGGAACAGGGGTTTGTTTTAGTTTTTTTTTTTCTTATTTTATTTTATTTTTTTCTTTTGGAGGAGAGTCTGGGAAAGGAGATATTGAAAATAAAGAAAACATCTAATAATAATAAAAAAAGGGGTTTTGAGCCTTATGCTTTTTCTAGTTGGCTTATCAGTTTTGTGTTTGAGGACTGCAGAGACAATCTCTTAGAAGCATCATCAGTCAATAAAAAGCCTATGGTCACTGAACTGAGGCAGGAAATAGGAGGTGGGACATCCAGCAGGGATAGAGAGAATTCTGGGGAATAGTTAGAGGTGTGGGAGATCCACCAGACCACTGAGGAGATGGATGTAAAACCGCAGGTAGCTCAACTCAGGAAAGAATAAAAGGAGGTTCACTCCAGGAACTCTCAGGAGAAGATGAAACCAGCCACAGAGCTGAAGGCAGGCTGGAATAAAAGGGATAATAAGTTAAGTGTAAGTCAGGGAACATGTGGAGCTGAAGCTTATGGCCTGGCAATTATTAATTAGCAATTAGTCTCAGAGTCACTATTGTTAGAACCTAGGTGGCTGCGAGGAGAACATGGGTTTCCTGTATTTTACAGAGGATGAGGAATGGGTTCTCAGCTTGCACTCCCGCAGCCGTGCATACCACTAGCTGCCTCTCATGACGCACTTGTATCCCTTTGGAACTATAATCCTAAAGAAACTCTCTTCCATAAGTCTCTTCTGGTCAGTGTTTCATCACAGCGACAGAAAGGTAACGGATACCCTGCACTGCTGCGAGTCGCCTGCCACAGCTCCCCCTCCCCATCCTCTGGCTTTAGAATTCTTTCTGACTTCTCTTCTGCTGTTACCTGAGCCTTGGAGGAGAGAGCGGCAACGTGTTACTAAGCTTTCTTTTTATTTTTCTCTTCTTCCTTCTTCCCTCCCTTCTTTCTCCTCTTCTCCTCCTTCTTCATGGTGGTGGCTCTTCCCTAGACTCTCTTGCAGCTATGGTTTGCACGATTCTGCTAGATTATGCTGAACACATAGATACATTTTCAAGGGGCCTAGAACTTGAAGGGGAAAATGTGCTGATGTTTTCTTAGTTTATTTCAATAAGCACAGCCACTGAGACAGGGGCTTTTACAGAAATCTTACGGTTCAGCTGCTTAGCTTTCTGGGCTCTGAAATCCAACTGTGTATATCATGGTACTGGCTGCTTCTTGTTTTCTTAGTTTGGAATCGTGAAAAGGTAGTAGTTCTTTGTAAGGTTTTTAGTTTTGTTCTGTGTTATTCCTGGGTGACACTCTTCAAGATTTTTGAAGTGGAGTCTGAATTTGGAGGGACTGGCTGGTTGACTGATATCTTGAGTAGGCCTCATAGTAGGTGAGACATAAAGACTGAGTATACCAGATGGATCTAGATGTTGGGATTGTGAGACCCACCTGACACCAAGGCCTTGAGGCTTAGTTTTTGGGTACAGCTTAAAGTCTGGGGCTAGGAGGGCCTCTCCAGTTGCTAGGTTTGTTGGGGTGGGCTTGATGTTGGGGTCCAGGGCAAAGTTGTACTTACTTTTTTTTTTATTGATTAATGATTTTATTTGTTTACATTTCAAATGTTATCCCTCTTCCCAGTCTCCCCTCCAACCCATCCCCTCTCCTTTTGCCTCTAAGAGGACTATATTTACTTCTTACCATATCAAATAAAGGATTTTTCAAGGTTATACTGCAGGCAATTGGAGGAGGTGGCAGATTATAGGAACCCATCCTTCCTATGGTTGTCTATGCACTTGTTTTTATTTATTTTCTGCCACAGTTGTGTGTCAATATCTCACTATTGTGCATGGATAGTAGCTAAAATCCTACAGAATAGATAAGTCCTGAAAAGCCATTTTTCTGTTATCCTGTACACAACCAGATCTAATAGTTTTTAAGCAAAATAGTTTTAATTACCATTTTGATAATCTGATATATAACACTAAACAAGTATTTACTTATAAAGCTTTAAAAGTGGTTTGAATCACTCACCCAATTATTTCATAAATATCTTCTGATTTTCCTTCATGTAATTTTAGTATCCATGCACCTGGGTTTGCTTTTAATTGAAAATATCCCTTTGAAGATGAAAGGGGGAAACTATTCATTTACATGAGTAAGAATATCCAATTATTCATTAAATATTATAAATGAATTAGCCAAGAAAATATTTGTTAGGGATGGAAGAAAATTCTACAAATGAATTCCAAGGAAGAAGATTTTACAAAAAGCTTTAAAAACATATTCTAGAAGTATGGCTTTTCCATGTTCTGAGACAGGCTTTCATCATGCCTGACTCAATTCTTCCAATTTTTAAATATTTAAAGATTCAAATATTTTTAAATTTAAAAAATATTTGAATCTTTAAATATTTAAAGATTCAACATTAGGGACTGGAGAGATGTCCAGTGTTTAGTAACGGTTGCTGTAGACTGCAGTCTGAGTTCCAGCATGCAGTTGTGCAGCTCAAAACCACCTCGACTTCCCCTTCAGGGCTTGGATGCCATCTTCTCTATAGTACCTACCCATGCGTGGCAGACGTTTATATGGACACATCATAGAAATGAAGGAAAACAAGTCTTAAGAGTAGAGAGGAGTTTATCTTCACTAACAGGAAACCTAAGAAAGCTCCCCCCAAAGTTAAATAGCATTAAGTCAATATTTAGAATACTTACAAGATTGGCCATCACTATTGTGTCAACTACAACAGGGCTGCTTCTTGTGCCCAGTGTGAACTGCAGACCCCGCGGAGGCTGTTCTGTGGTCACGTCGAAACAATGTCCTTCAATTAGCAGATACTCTAGTTCATACTCTGCTGTAACACTTCTCTTGCTCTGGGGGAAACATATTATGGGTTGGGTATTTTGAGTCCTATAAATTTTGTAATGAACAAAAGAGATGATTCTTAAGTAAAAAAATACTCTTTGGTTTCAAGCATTTCTTTAACACATGAGTAAACTGATACAACCACTAATTTTTTCAAGACAAAAGGTTGTGACTAATTTTCTCATTCCCACACTAAGCCTTTCCTAGTCTCGTGATGACTGCACCAACAACTGCAAGTAGGAAGGCAGGGAGTCTGGGAAGGTGACCCGTAACTAGCAGTATTAAAAGCTCTATGCAAGGCAGGTGTACGTGGGATAGTTATAAAAACAGTCTCAGCTTGCAATTTTTCTGTAGCATTCATTTCAAACTGGGAACATAAGCCAAGTTATCACCTATTGGCTTTCTTGTAATTAAAAAATATCAATGCTCATTATTTAATTACAAGTAAATGTCATGTATTCAAAAATTAACCTTTCCATAGCAGAACAAAGCAGAAACAAGAGAAAGCACCTACAGACCAAAACATTCATTTAAACATGAACACATCTGAATATTTTATGGGTTTTTCCAAGCAAATATGCACAGCTTATGTTTTTATTAAACATGGTTTTCTCAGAATCAATGCCTCCATGAGTGTTTTAAGACCGGGTGTTATTGAATAAGCTATCCTTCTTCCTCTCCCTCTCTCCCTCTCTCTTATTGAATAGACTATGGTCCTCTCTCACTGAATAGGCTATGGCACTCTATTGGCTTTAAACTGTCTTTCTGTTCTGACTCAGGTAGCTGGGACAATTAGGTACATACCATTGTGTCTGCCATTCATAATGTATTTTTTAAAGGCTTGAACATTTCAATACCTTGTAAATTTTCTTCTTTGTAAATATCATATTTTAGAGATAAACCCTTTTCTCTCCCTCACATGTATAGCATGATCAAATATGAATATAAACAAAATGATATTTGATCTTTACAGTTTGGAAATTTTGCTAAGCAAAACAAAGAGAGTAGATGATGTTAATGTTTGGAATATTTTACAATAGGAAGATTTCAATGCTACTGTAATGTGGTAAGAAATATTTTCAGTAACCTTTGGAAATATTCCAAACTGTATAGTCATTTTTCTTTTGGTGTAACTATCTCAGAAGTAACTAGAATGCTGTGTGATATATAATTGTGTATCTTTTTAAAGGAAAACTCTTTGCAGATAGCATTTACTTAATAAACTTTAAGATTCTGGGTTTTTTTTTTGTGAATTCTTGCTATTCTAGTGATGAACTTCACATACTAAGTATATGCAAACCCTTAGGCAACTTTTAAAAAATGGTAGAAATTCAGAGGGAGGACCTTAGTTAAAAGATGTTATTTTTGTTCTTATAGGCACTACAATTTTATGGTAACCATTCTTAACAAAGAAATGTTTATACACAAGTACTATAGTCACTTCTGAATCTCTTGCTATGTAGCCAAGGTTGGCTGGGAGCTTAAAACAATCCTCCTGCCACAATCTTCAAAATGCTGAGATTACAAGTATGTCCAAGTTTAGCTCATTTTCTATATTTCTGCCCTTTACCTAATCTCATCTGTACTCCAGGAATTGGCTCTACACATTATTTGAAAATATTCTGGGATAGTTGCAGATACTTTAAATGCTATATTATACCATGGAAACAGCAGAGTCAGGAAGGGCAGCATCAGTCCTAGATGGCAGACTCTAAGATGGCAGACTCTAAGATGGCAGACTCTAAGATGGCAGACTCTAAGATGGTAGATTCTAAGGATCTTTCTGCTTATTTCCTGCATCTACGACGACTGGGGATCTTGTTTTCTAGCTGCAGAGTTACAGCTATTGCTCATTCAAATATTTTGAAAAGATCATGAGCTGTGTTACTCCCTACTGAAGTGTTCAGTTACCTGCACTCAGTGTCTAAGAATGACAAGACTGTCCGCATCAGGCAGCACTTTATTTCTCAGCTAGTAATTTTTCCACTGCAAACTTTTCACAGTTTTGGTTTGGATCTTTGAAGTTCTATTAGTAACACTCACTGTTTATTCTGTTTATGAGACTCCAATAGACCTTTAAGAGATCTCACTGATCATGAAGACAAAAGGGACTTTCGTTTTCCAAACTTCTTTTCTAAGCCTTTCTTCACATATATCTTTTTATTCTTTATTAATGGGTGGTGTCTTTTATTCTGTGCTAATGGTTGATTTCTTATGATGATCCCAGCACAGTTTTAGCCTTCTTCCTTTTGCAGAGAAATTCATGATGAAGGCACCAGGGATCAGAGGAAATCCCACAAATCTATGTGAGTGGATCAATAGAAATTTCACTAGAAGGAAAAGAGGTTAGGCAAAAGTACACACAAGGACGGTATGAACCACATTTCTCAGGCAAACATTTACACATTCTTACTGCAGGTGTGTGGGCATACCTTTCTCTATGATGGAGATAATAAATACAGAAGCTAGGAATAGTTTTGAAGGAAGACAATAAGGACTATTTTCTCCAAAATTTTAGTCAATTTCTTTTAGAGTGCTGTATATTTGTTAGTTTGTTCCTAAAAACCTTCTTACTTCAATATTTGGAAAGATCCAGTATATTTTACCCTATTATTCCATCAGTTACAACAACAACAGCTTAATCCAAGGCTACTATCAGAAAGACTGCACATACTCAAGTCAGATACCTGAAAGGCCGACAGGAGATAGGGAAGAAAAGGAGGAAATGGCCAAGAGGCAAAAGCGGCACAGCAGCTGTATCAGGAGAGGGAAGGGCAGAGACCAAAGCCAGGAAGACAGACTCCAACACACAATCAACACAGGAGTCGTCACCAAGCAGAGCTGCATTTCAACTAGTCATGACTCTTGGGGTCTGCATCCTATAGGTCTGTGAATCTCGTTTCTTGACACTCAAAATCGTGGTAGGAAGTTAATTAAAAAGATCCCTGCTCCAACAATCTGTTTCTTGTAAGAATCATACTAGTACTGGGAAGGATAAACACAACACTGTGGTGAAAGGATGAAATAAGACCTTTCAAACAAATAAAATATTCAGAACCACACACACTCACACATACACATCCTCCACCATACACACACTCCAAACAATTAAAGAAGACTACTTCATGATGACTAGGGAAGAACACATCACAGAATACTGCAATTCTTGCAAAGTCTGAGCTGAGCCTTTGTGCACCCAACTTAATGAACAAACAGTAAGTCTTGACCCAGACTGATCTCCACACAGTGCTGGTAACTTCAATATCACATTCAGACAACAGACGAGTCATCCAGATGAAAGCAGGGCAAACGTCAGCCCTGAGCCCCGACTACCTGAGTTATCAGGTAGTCTACAGACACTATGGGACACACCACTCACAAGCATTCTGTTCAGAAGCCCTAAAATATTCTCTGAAACATCACATTTAAGACACAAAGTAAGTCTTAACAAATACAAGTAAATTGTCATAATTTCTTATGCTAAACCTGATAACAATGTAGTGAAACTATACATCAGCAGGATAAAACTGTAGAAAATATACAGACCCAAGGAGACTGAGAAGCACATCGCTGAATAGGTGGTCACCAAAGAACTCATGAGAGGAGTTAAAAATTCTTACAACTGAATGAAAATGAACCTAGGTGACACAGTGAAAACAGTTTAATGGGGGAAGAAAGCTCATAACAATACATGCCTATAATTAAAAAAAATATCAAGTTAAATAATGAGAAATCTTAAACCTTAGGAGTCTTAAGAAAACAAAAAATAAGACAACCCTCGTCAGTAGGTGGAAAGAAACCAAATCCAAATCAAGTAAGAACTGAATGAATTTGAGATGGAAAGAACAATAGAATAAATAAAACAGCTCATTCTTGAAATGGAAGAGGGTTGAGAGACCACTAGTGTAACCAACCAAAAGAAAGAAAGACACAAATTAGAAATGGAAAGAAAAAGGAATTACAACAGATAACAATGATATCTGGAGCATCGCGTGAACAGCTGAGCCAATCTGGAAAATCCAGACATGGATACATCTATAGACACATATGTCCGGCTGAAGTTAAGTAAGAATAAGCAACCCACAGAGCTGAATAATAAGCAAGGGAATTTAAAGTCTCTCAGCTAGAAATTCCAAACCTAGATGGTTATGAGTTCCACCAGTCCTTTGAAGAAGAACACTGACATTTCTCCAACGAGTCCATAAGACAGGGAAGGGGAGCATGGTTACTAGTCAGTTTATGAACCCAGGGTTACACTGATATCAAAAGTGGAGATGACCGCAGCAGGGAATAAAATGGCAGGCCAATCCCTGATGAACATGGATTAAGAATTCTTGCCAGTTGAACTCGGCAATGCATGGAAAATACTGTTCACAATCACATGATCTGATCTCAATAGGCACAGAAAGGAGCTTTGATAAACCCACCATTCCTACACAATAAAAACCCTGAAGAAAGCCAGAAGAGCTCAGCATGTTAAGTTCTATAGGAAACAAAGCTAACACTATGTTAACAAACATACCCACTAAAACCAGGAGGAAAATCAGGGTCTCCACCCAACTTCTAATTCAGTACTTCTTACTGAAGTCTTAGGGGACCAGTAAGACAAGAGAAAGGAATAAATGGTCTACAAATAGGAAGAGAAGGACTCAATTACCTTTACTGTGGACAACACCATCCTCTCTATATAAGACCTTATAGCGAACTCAGAAAGCCCTTAGACTTCACAAATACTTGCAGAAAAATAGTTGAATATAAAAATAAACAGAGGGCTGGTGAGATGGCTCAGCAGGTAAGAGCACTGACTACTCTTTCAAAGGTCCTGAGTTCAAATCCCAGCAACCACATGGTGGCTCACAACCACCTATGATATCTGACGCCCTCTTCTGCTGTGTCTGAAGTAGCTACAGTGTACTTATTTATAATAATAAATAAATCTTTGGGCCAGAGCGAGCAGGGAGTGAGCCAGTGGGGCTGACTGGAGCAAGCAGAGATCCTAAAAGTCAATTCCCAACAACCAGATGAAGGCTCACAACTATCTGTACAGCTACAGTGTGTACTCATATACATAAAATAAATAAATCTTTGAGCTGGTGAGGTGGCTCAGCAGGTAAGAGCACTGACTGCTCTTCGGAAGGTTATGAGTTCAAATCCCAGCAACCACATGGTGGCTCACAACCACCTATAATGAAATCTGGTGCCCTCTTCTGGTGTGGCTGAAGACAGCTACAGAGTACTCATTTATAAGAGTCCCAATTATAATAGTTTAAAAACGCCCAGCAGTTGCATATAAGTAAATGATTTAAAAGTGCATATTTAAAACCCAAAAAGATTTTATATTTCTGTTTCTGTCCATGTATGAGTAGGTGCCCATGGAGGACCAATACAATGGAAGGAGAGAACTGGCTCTCACAAGCTGCCCTCTGACCTCTTATACACGCACTGAGGTATATGTGTTCACACACATACACAAAGCACTCATAATGTAAGACTGAAAGAACAAAACAAATAAGCATATCCATCTATCTCATTATCATGAAGGTTTGCCTTCCTCTTTAGTAAATACTAAAATTATGTTCATATCAATTGTTTAAAAATAAAGTTGTGATTTATTAGTAGTAAATACTGGATTTGTACATCTGTTTTATAGTACATAGTTCCAGGGTCATGTAAAATTTCCTTAGGAGTAAATGGGTCATGAGTGGAAAAGTTTAATTAAAGCTCTGGCAATGAGAACCCAGAATTAACCCAACATGGCTTTTGATCTGCTTTTGACAAAGATAGCCAAATATCCGAAAGACAGTGATCTCTTCAACAAATGGTAAGAAGAGAATTAGGTCCCTTCATGCAGAAGTTAAAACTAGAGTTCTATTTCTCACTCTGCACAAAAACAAATTAAAAAGGATGAAAGTCCTTACTATATGAGTCAACACTCTGAAATGGATATAAAAGTACGGAAAGATGGGATCAGCCAAAAAGGAACTCCAGATAAAGACTCTACAGCCGAGGGATTCATCTGCAGATCTGACAAATGTGTGATCAGCAAAGGAGCAGCAGAGTAAAAGGCAAAATCTTTGTTCACAATGCAATTTAAAGAGGATTAAGGTTTAAGAATAAAGAATTGGACAAAACCCTAAATACTCAATCATGAAACAATCACATCGGTAAATGGGCTGATGAAATAAGTATGCAGTACTTGAGCGATCAGTACACATGGCCAGTAAACATAAGAGATGTTCAGCATCCTAGACTTTGGAAAATACACATAAAAACTACGATGGTCTATCTTTACCACAGTCAAATGCTTTCCATTTGGAAAACAGACAAGGGATGCTGGTGAGAAGCTGGGGCAGCTGTATTTAGGCACCGTGGTGGAAATCCAGCTGTGGAGCTACTCTGGAAATCAGTAGGAAGAGGCCTCAAAATGCTAGAAACAGAGTACCCATGTGACCTAGCCTCTGAGAAAGACTGAAGACAACATCACAGACATACTTGTGCATCTGCATTTACTGCAGCGCTGCTCATAATGCACATTTACTTTGAGACAAGTTACAAGTCAGTCTGTGCATTTACCCACAGAGGATACCACGGGGAGAGCTGTGAGCAGAAATGACATTGTGTCATCAGAATGTAAATGGATGGCATCAAAGTCCTAATGCTAAATGAAATAAACCAGGCTCATAAAGAGATGCTTTTTCTCATTTGTGATTTCTACATTTTTGTACGTGCGTAACATTATTATACATATAACATATGTACATACACACATGGCTTGAAAGAAGAAATAAGACTGAAGGAAGGGAGGCCCTGGATGCTAGAGCGAGAAGTAGAGTCTCTGGGAGGTTATGGCTAGAGCACATGATAGTCTTGAATGGAAATGTCCTTATGTTATTTTCACTATGGAGAATGAATAGATACCAATAAAAATTTAAAAATTTTCTTCTCAGGAATGGATACAGAAGATGTGGTACATTTACACAATGGAGTATTACTCAGCTATTAAAAACAATGAATTTATGAAATTCTTAGGGAAATGGATGAATCTGGAGAATATCATCCTGAATGAGGTAACCCAATCACAAAAGAACACACGGTATGCCCTCTCTGATAAGTGGATATTAGCCCAGAAGATCGGAATATACAAAGTACAATCCACAAAGCACAAGAAACTCAAGAAAAAGGAAGACCAAAGTGTGGATACTTCGTTCCTTCTTAAAAGGGGGAACAAAATACCCATGGAAGGAGTTGTAGAGGCTAACTATGGAGCAGAGACTGAAGGAAGGACAATCCAGAGACTGCTCCACCTGGGAATCCTTCCCATATTCAATCATCAAATCCAGACACTATTGTGGATGCCAGTAAGTGTTGGCTGACAGGAGCCTGATATAGCTGTCTCCTGAGAGGCTCTGACAATACCTGACTAATACAGAAGTAGAGGCTCACAGCCATCCATTGGACTGAGTACATGGTCCCCTGTCATGCACACTTTGCGTGACGGCGGTATTTGAGGCGTAAACTTCAAGGAAAGTCAGTCTCCTGCCT
>NW_022196915.1:103903873-103912940 GCF_008632895.1 Mastomys coucha
GTACCTTGACTACTGAGCTGCCAGATTTTTCATTTCTCTTTTGCAACAATTGTAAAAGCCTCATGTCATTTTTAAGAAATACATTCAGACAGAACACTTCTTGTGTAGTGTCTGTTTGTCAAAGCCGAATCCCGTGCACACCTGGCCAGAACCCATCCTCCCGCGGAACAACGGACCCCGTAAGAAACCCCGGTCTGTGGCAGTCCCCAATGAAGGAGCTAGAGAAAGGACCCAAGGAGCTGAAGGGTTTGCAGCCCCTTAGGACGAACAACAATATGAACTACCTAGTACCCTCAGAGCTCCCATGGACTAAACCACCAACCAAAAAGTACATATAGTAGGACTCATGGCTCCAGGAGCATATGTATAGCAGAGGATGGCCAAATCGGTCATCAATGGGAGGAGAGGCCCTTGGCCCTGTGTAGGTTCTATGCCCTAGTGTAGGGGAATGCCAGGGCCAGTAAACAGGAGAGGGTGAATGGTGAGCAGGGGAGGGGGGAGGGAACAGGGGTTTGTTTTTGTTTATTTTATTTTAATTTTTTTCTTTTTTCTTTTTTTTTTGGAGGAGAACCTGGGAAAGGAGATATTGTATGACATGTAAATAAAGAAAACATCTAATTAAAAAAATCCTCTTCTCCAATTTTCTCCATGGACAGTCAGCACAGGTGAGGTTTCGGTTTTAGATTCTAGAGGGTTCACTGGAATGTTGGGAAGCAGGTGTGCTTAGCCAATAGTCCATCAAAGTTTGTTTCCTGCTTTCTATCTTATGTTTGTTCAGACTGATTTCTCTAGCTATGAGCCATGACCTTCAAAATTTGTTCTGAATGAAACTTCTAGAAGTTAAACTTGCCAAACAAAGCAGGTACTTAACACCATCCATCTAATTGTCCCATCTCATCTCCAGACCGTCTAGACTATCTGTCTCAAGACTTGCTGAGATAGTGGCAGATGGCAATAGAAATGGCGAGGCAAGGCATTTATGAGCCTGGAGACGGGGAGACGTTGAAATCTGCAGTGGACAGAGCTCACTGAGAGCAGGAACTGAACCGCTGTCTCCATGTGTGCCCGCTCACTGAGAGCAGGAGCTGAACCGCTGTCTCCATGTGTGCCCGCTCACTGAGAGCAGGAGCTGAACCGCTGTCTCCATGTGTGCCCGCTCACTGACGACAGCTTTAACACACAGGAAGCTGCCCTGCTCTTTTTCTCTCACGTTACTTCCCACAATAACTTACATTTTTTAAGTTAATATTATCAAGGTCACAGTTGCTGCGTACTGTTTCAACTAGCCATCCTTCTGGGGTAATCATGTTGAGAGTCAGAAGGTGTGATTCTGGGATGTCCAGGAACTTTGCCACTGGTCCATGAGAAGGATTATCGTTAGCCCCTGATGTCAGCTCTGGTTCCATAACAAAACGGTAAAAGCTGTTAATAAAGCACAAAAAATATTGTGACTAAAATTAAAATGATTATTTATTCCTCAAATATTTTAAAATGGTCAATTGCTTAATATACATAACAATAAAATCTTAAATCAAAAGTTACATATAAACTGTATGCCACAAGAGCTAAGAGATTATTTTATATGAATATATTATATTATATATTTTATTCTTTAATGAAGATCATTAAAACTTCTTTAAAATCTGAGTTAGAGTATCTGTGCTCATTTCTGCAGTCCTTCACATTTGTTCACAGTCTACATTTTAGCTTTTTTATGAGCTCCTACCATTACAAAGAGAACAATGAGAGCCAGAAAATGAGTAAAATTCAAATGGAAATTTTGACACCAACTTTAAAAGTTCAACTAAAATCAAACAAGTGGGATGGAGCTAAAGGCACCTGCTCAGCCGATCATCAGACATGACTACGTTTTACTGTATGCTAGCCTCATCCTTCAAATATTCAAGGATAGTATGAGCCAATCTCAAGAACATAAAAATGACTGTTTCGGTTCTCTAATATAGTTTTACAACTGTGTTAAGCTCATATTGTGAAGTCTATATTTTCACTATTCAACTGCTATTTTGACTTTTTAAAAAATGTACTTTGAACTAAGAGTAAAAATTGCATAAGCCCTGCTGCAGCTCTCAAGGCTCACAGAGAAGAGCAGCTCTGAAGCTTATGCTGTTGTGAGGCCGTGGGAATGAGGACTGCAGTGCCCTCTAGTGGTTGGCTGAGAAGTACCCCAGTTGCCTGCCTCTAAGGGCACCTCTAGAGTACTTCATCTGAGGCCCTGGCCTGAGCCAGAGAGAGAAAGACAGCAAGGAATAAACAAGCCTGCTTAACTTCAATTGCAGACATTCTTCAGTTAATCTGGCCACATCTGAGCGGCCTAATCCTTACTCCAGGATAATTTACACAGTATGGTGTTAAGACTCACGGGGAAAGACACAGACGAACCTATATTCAAAGCAAAGAAAAGAAGGGACGAAGAGACAGAGAGAATGGTGTGAGGGAAATGCACAAAACGAGCACCCAGTATGCCAACACAGTATAAACACTAAAGAAGAGGTTTTTCTAGAAATGTTGGAAATAGAACATTCTTTAGGATTTCATAAAAATAATTTCAATGACAAAGAAAATCAAAGGCATTACAGGCAAACCTAGTGAAACTGCAATGACGGGGAGCTACTGTAGGCATGTGTTATAGGAATCTGAACCTGTTTCTAGTTGTGGGGTGACTCATCCTTGGTATTCACCTTTAATCCCAAACAATGAAGGTAAAGTTAGAAGGAAGCACCCATGTTTGAAAGTGATGTCTAATTGGATGGCAGTCAAAGTGATGATTCAGAGAAAGATTTGACAGAACAGAATATGCCAACCCTCACGATAAAAGAGAGGGGAGGAGCGTTACTTAAGGGAGAGAAGGACGGCACAGGAGGAAGAGTGTCTAATCCCAGAATCCTGGAGAGTTCCTGGAGAGCAGAACTGTAGAGGTGAGAAGGAGAGTAGAGAGAGAGAGAAGGAGGCAGCTCTACCGAGAGAGTTTTACACAGACAGGTTGAAGAGAGAACAAGCTAGACACAGGTGAAGGCAGAAAAAGCCAGAGGATGAGGAGCCAGAGACTAGAGAAGATTGCTAGAGTCAGTTTGAGGCTAAGAAGAGCAATTCAGAGGCCGAGAGAAAAGCCAGATTGAATAAGTCAGCTGGGAGAGGAGTCTGAACAACAGAACTGCACCAGCCAGCCAGAGGTCACAAAGACCAAGGAAGGGGAGTTACTCAGTAGTAAATGTCAGGGGCAGAATCCATTCTAGATCCAGCCAGCCAGAGGTCACAAAGAACAAGGAAGGGGAGTTACTCAGTAGTAAATGTCAGGGGCAGAATCCATTCTAGATCCACATTAGATTGTGTGGAGGCTAGGAGCTTCTGTGACCAGCCCTAGACTAGCAGACTCTTATTATAGACTAGCTGGCCTCGAACTCAGAGGAATGTGCCTGCTTCTGATCCCAAGTACTGCGATTCAAGGTATGTGCCACCACGGCACAGCAAGGGGGCACTTCAAAAAGATTTACTTATATATTATGTGTATGATGTATTTGTATGTTTGTAGACTATATGCATGCAGTGTCTGAGGAGGCCAGAACAGGATGTTAATCCCCTGGAACTGCAGCTACAGAGAGCTGTTAGCTGTCAGGTAGGTGCTGGGAACCGAACCCCAGTCCCCGGCAAGAGGAGCAACTACTTTTAAATGCTGAGCCGTCTCTTTAGCCCCTGAGAATGAATAACCTTAAAAGTTTTCAAACATTATTTACACTTAGTGTATGTGCATGTGTGTTGTGCATGCACCTAGCAGTGCACATGTGGAAATCAGAGAACACTGTGGGTTTCACTTCTCCCCTTCCATCGTGTGGGTCCTGAGGGTCAAAGTCTGTATAAGGCTTGGTGGCAAGCATCTTTACCAGCTGAGGTATTGCCCCAGCTTCCCTCTCCCGCAACTGAGTAACTTTAAAGACAGAAGATGAAAGCTATAAAAACAAAGATAAAAGAAAAAGGGTTAAAAAAAAGAGACAGAATACTTGACAAAGCAGGGGTGGAAGGCAAGGAAGGAAGGATCGGATGAAAACGGGGCGGGGAGGCGTTTGTGTAGAATCCTTCCCATACAACATCAGGAGGCTCAGCATGGAGCTAAGGACATCCTTACTCACTAGCTTGCTTAGCTCTGAGAAAATGAGACAATATTTACTAAAGGAAAGATTCAGAACAAACCTGTGAACTATCTGGCTGATGTATGCACAGGATAAGATTATGCTGAGCTAGCTGACTAAAGCGTGGTGCCTACTGTATGCACTCAACAACACATACAACACATACACTTACTCCTACAAGTCATGCTCTTTCCCAATATTCAATATTAGTGATCTTGTATCTTAAATATTTTATTTTAATTGTATGCACACACACACACACACACACACACACACACACACACCACACTCAAGCATGCCTATGCACATGAGTTTAGTACTCACAGAAGTCAGAAGAGAACATCAGATTCCCTGGAGCTAGATAAACAGGCTAAATTGCTGAAAATGGTTGCTGGACTTGAACTCAGATTCTCGGTAAGAGCAGAAAGCTCTCTGAATCACCGAGATATCCCTCCAGCCCTCAGTACATTTCTTCTTCTCCTAAATGCATTCCGAGCTTTATAGAGATATTGTGAAGGGAATGCCAAGTCTTGTGAATAAAATTCTGTACCCATGGGGCAGACCTTTCAACTAGTGACCAACATCTAATAACTTTGATCAGATTTAGAAAAGTATGTGATGAATTTGAAATACAAAAGAGAAATGAACAACCTAAAAAGTAAATGAGCTCTAAAACAGATGGCACTCAAGGGGCCAATGGATGACCTCAAAATTTCCATTTTTATTTTATACATATTCCATTTTATTGTGTTCCAATCATTAAAAACTTCTTGTTTAAAATGATGGTTCAAGGTAAAAGTGTATAATATATAAAATACAACGTACTTGAAACAGTCTAGAGATTAGCTCAACTGCACCTTTTCTGTCAGGTGTATGCACATGTTTAGCGTTCGATGACTGTACCCAAGAGAAACACATCTATGAATAGTCCTTAGAAGCTCCTTTAGGCCAACAGGGCACACTTCTTTCTGCCCCAAGGTACAAGAGGATATCGAACATTTCTATTAATAGAAGTGACTACAATGATGGCAATTCTGAACCAAAAAGTAGAAAGAGTGTGTTCTGTTAACTAGCGCGTTATTTCAAGTCACAGCTTTCACATGTGTCACTGAAGAGACTCTAAAGTACTTTCCCAAATAGCGACTGTGGTGACGTGCAAGAGGACGCGCTGAAATGCAGGTCCAGAAGAGCTGTAGGCAATACAGCTAACCTGCAAACCTTTGACTTCACCGTGTTCCTCCGGAGCCACCTCTCAAAATACTCCTATATCAAATTTCTAAAAATGCCTATAAACAAAATTTCATACAACTTCTGCAATGAGCTAAGATCTAGTTACTGAGCTTGGCTGTTTTAGTTTTGTAGCAATTAAGTGAAGTGACAGACAGAGGTCGTCCACAGCCGGCTCGTTCTCCTTCACGCACCTGCAAGTGATTCAGGCCACTCACCTGTCCAGCGGGGCTTCTGAAAGTTTACCCCTGCAGTTCAGGAACAGCTTGATCCTGGCGTTTACAATCTTCCCAAGCACCTATTGAAAATGGTTAGATTGATTTTTATATGACACAGCAGCTCCCAGCTACTGAGCATATACTATACACCATGTATTGCATCAGCCATTTACATTCATTGCCACATTTAACCCTCTAGCATCCTCCTTGCCCAAGGCCACAGGAAGTTACAGAAGAGGTTGACATCCAAGCACCTCTAAGTTGCTAGTCTTTTGCTTAAAATAACTTCCTTTCAGAGCTCTTGGATTTCCTGAGCACTGAAGGAAAAGTAATACACTTACTAGAACCTTGGTTTGCAAACAAAATGGTGGCCTCACAACACTGCCTAGCACACTCTAATCTTTTTAGAATTTCCCTCTGTGTCATAAGAGATGTGGAAAGTTCTAGGCTATTCACAGGTGACATAGTTGTTCTTTGTCTTACTTATCATTAAGTCAGTAAGAAGAGGGAGAAGATGAATTTTGTTCTCCCTCATCTCTAGACAGGGACAAATTACAGATGAATCAAAAGCTATTAATAAAAATATGGATAAAGGTAGAAACTGAAACGTTCATGTAACACCAAGAACACAAACTTAGTGAGGAATTACCACAGACAGAGCACACACTTAAGAGCTCTAGGGTTTAGTTCCCATCCTGTCACTCATATTCACTGCCATGGAAACCAGGGGGATGGCTTGTGTCCCACTCCAAGGTTAGATCAGCATTGTACAGTGAGTCAGTCATTAACTACATAGAATGAGTGACAAGCAAAGCTAGAAACTACAAGGAATATGCAAAATATTATTCTATAAATAATTTAGAAAGTAAAAATAAAATTGCTCATAAATAAAGCATATTATTTTATCTAATAAAGTGAAGTGTAATCTCTCTCTCTTATCTCTATAATTTTATATTTATTATTTAAAAGTCCTATCTTGACATAGGTCTTAAACATAAAATAACATTTTCTTCTGAATAATGATTCTTCATGGCATTATGAAAGTTATACATTAAAAATGAAGGATAATTTGAGTTCGATACTCCCAGAAGCTCCCATATGAAGGACTTACAAATGCTAAGACAGAACAGTGAAAACCATGGACTTAACTCTGTGGTGTTCATACTCCAAAGCCAAACAACATCAAAGTCTAACATCATCATCTACATTAATAAATGCACTCAAAAAGGTTTTATAATAAAGTCCCCTAAAATAGTTTACTGTCTGAGAAAGCTACAGCATGGAGTTCTGGCAGGATATACAACAATATCACTTTACTTGTTAATTAACGTTATCCATTAGAGTGACTTCCTAAACTGTGGTCTATTTCCCAAAGGGAAGCCAACCGTCAGAGGGGTTTCCAATTCTGAGAACATTTATTTCTTTCTTTAAACAATTTTTGATATTATGACATAACTGTTACTTCCCTATTTTTCCTTTCTTCAAGCCCATGTACATCCCTCTACATATCTTGTTCTCCTTCAAATTCATGGCTTCATTTCCTTCAAATTTTGTTATACACACAAAAAATACATAGATACGTAACTAGACCCTGCTCAGTCCAAGTGTCGCGTGCACGTGTGTCGCGTGCACGTGTGTCGTGTGCACGTGTGTTGTTTGCATGTATGTGCTTTCAGGGCTGACCCTGCTCAGTCCAAGTGTCGCTTGCACGTGTGTTGCTTGCATGTGTGTCGCGTGCACGTGTGTTGCTTGCATGTGTGTGCTTTCAGGGCTGACCCTGCTCCTGGATATCAACTTGGTCTCCTCTTCCTGTTTCTCCTGCTCTCAGCTTTCCTTGGTTACCTGCAGCTGAGAACATTTCTTGAACCTTCATCTTCCTCCCTTTCTTTCCTTCTTTCCTTCCTTCCTTCCTTCCTCCCTCCCTCCCTCTATTCCTCCCTCCCTCTGTTCTTCCCTCCCTCCCTCCCTTCTTCCTTCCCTCCCTTTTCCTGTCATCTTCCCTCCATCCTTTTGTCTCAGACAGAATATGGCTATGCAGCCCAGCATGGCCATAAACTCACAGTATCTGTGCCTGTTGTTAAGTGTTGGGATACAGACATTAAGTCAAAACACTAGACTCCCCTACATTTTCATCTTAATGAGAGGCTGTTGGGCATGGCTTCCAGCCTCTCACTATTATTGTTTCCAATCACTTGTGGAGCTTTGGTGATGTGGCCCTGTTCTCCACTTTGTGCTAACAGTAATAATACACAGATGACCTCTGAACTGTGACAGTGATCTTAGGTTATTAGAGAGTCTCCAGCAGCTTGAATAGCTTATGCTTGACTGCTAGATTACAGAGTCTTAGTCAGGGTGTACTGCTATGAGCAGACACCATGACCAAGGCAAGTCTTATAAAAGACAACATTTAATTGGGGCTGGCTTACAGGCCAGAGGTTCAGTCCATCATCATCAAGGCAGAGCAGGGTAACATCCAGGCAGGCATCACTCTGGAGGAGCTGAGAGCTCTACATCTTGTTCCAAAGGCAAACAGGAGAAGACTGGCTGTCACGTGGTTAGGAGGAGGGTCTCATTGCCCACCCCGACAGTGACACACTACTACAACAAGGCCACACTTCCTAATTGTGGCACTCCCTGGGCCAAGCATTTTCAAACCACCACACACAGTAACTTCATCTTTTTGGAGACCCTAACTACAGAAGCTGAGTTTCTGCGTACAATCTCTGTGTTTCTCCCTCCCTGAGCTTTGCCTGCGTGGTCAGCATTACTAACTGCACTTCAAGCTTCACCTACAAAAGTGTACTTCCTCACAGGTCCAAGAGGAAGGTCTATTTACCTGGCTTCTGCAAGAGCTCTCTCCTGGGTTTCCTGGGGAGCAGGCAGCTGTCCTGCTACTGTGCTTACAGGGCCTCCCAGCATGCTCAGGGATGGAGGGATGTAAAGGGTGGAAGACACAGAATCTCTCTCCTTACCCTGCATGTGATGTGACTAGGATCCCTTCTGTATGGACTCATTTAGCTTGACCTTCCTAGGCCCTAGTTTCCAGTCATGCTGATAGGGAGAGCTCGGAAGACATCAAAGCACACTTCATGTGCCACAACATAAACTTTGTAGGGAGCAGCAACTCAACAAAGCAGCAACTAACCTAGCACTGTTGGAACACTTGTACCCAGTTCTACTGTTATACACTGAAAGACACGTACTTCACACAGTATGTGTCCACATCTACTGTTATACACTGAAAGACACGTACTTCACACACGTATGTGTCCACATCTACTGTTATACACTGAAAGACATGTACTTCACACACGTATGTGTCCACATCTAGTGTTATACACTGAAAGACATGTACTTCACACACGTATGTGTCCACATCTACTGTTATACACTGAAAGACACGTACTTAACACACGTATGTGTCCACATCTACTGTTATACACTGAAAGACACGTACTTCACACACGTATGTGTCCA
>NW_022196915.1:103913438-103915726 GCF_008632895.1 Mastomys coucha
TTTTTTTTTCTCATCTAATAGTGCATGGTTTATTCTAACTTTTTTTTTTTATTAGATGTTTTCTTCATTTACATGTCATACAATATCTCCTTTCCCAAGTTCCCCTCCAGAAAAAAAAAGAAATAAAATAAAATGAAACAAAACAAAAACAAACCCCTGGTCCCTTCCCCCTCCCCCTGCTCACCACCCCTCTCCTGCTTACTGGCCCTGGCATTCCCCTACACTGCGGCATAGAACCTTCACAGGGCCAAGGGCCTCTCCTCCCATTGATGACTGACTTGGCCATCCTCTGCTATACGTAGGCTGCTGGAGCCATTAGTCCCACCATGTGTACTGTTTGGTTGGTGGTTTAGTCCCTAGGAGCTCTGAGGGTACTAGGTAGTTCATATTGTTGTTCATCCTAAGGGGCTACAAGCCCTTCAGCTCCTTGGGTCCTTTCTCTAGCTCCTTCATTGAGGACCCTATACTCAGTTCAATGGATGGCTGTGAGGCTCTACTTCTGTATTAGTCAGGTACTGTCAGAGCCTCTCAGGAGATAGCTATATCGGCTGGCTTGTCCTTCCTTCAGTCTCTGCTTCATAGTTGGTTTCTGCAACTCCTTCAGGGGGTATTTTGTTCCCTCTTTTAAGAAGGAATGAAATGTCCACATTTTGGTCTTCCTTCTTCTTGAGTTTCTCGTGGTTTGTGGGTTGTTCTTCAAGTATTCCGAACTTCTGGGCTGATAACCACTTATTAGAGAGTACATATCATGTGTGTTCTTCTGTGATTGGGTTACCTCACTCAGGATGATATTCTCCAGATCCATCCATTTCCCTAAGAATTTCATAAATTTATTGTTTTTAATAGCTGAGTAGTACTCCATTGTGTAGATGTACCACAATTTCTGTATCCATTTCTCTGTTGAGGGACGTCTGGGTTGTTTCTAGTTTCTGGCTATTATAAATAAGGCTGCTATTAACATGGTGGAGCATGTGTCCTTATTATATGTTGGAGCATCTTCTGGGTATATGCCCAGGAGGGGTATAGCGGGGTCCTCTGGTAGAACTATGTCCAATTTCTGAAGGAACCGCCAAACTGATTTCCAGAGTGATTGTATCAGCTTGCAATCCCACCAGCAATGAAGGAGTGTTCCTCTTTCTCAACAACCTCTCCAACATCTGCTGTCACCTGAGTTTTTTATCCTAGCAATCTGACTGGTGTGAGGTGGAAACTCAGGGTTGTTTTGATTTGCATTTCCCTGATGACTAAGGATGTCGAACATTTCTTTGGGTGCTTCTCAGCCATTCAGGATTCATCAGTTGAGAATTCTTTGTTTAGCTCTTTACCCCATTTTAAATAGGGTTATTAGGTTCTCTGAAGTCTAACTTCTTGAGTTCTTTGTATACATTGGATATTAGCCCTCTATCAGAAATAGGATTGGTAAAGATCTTTTCCCAATTTGTTTGTTGTAGTTTTGTCCTATTGACAATATCTTTTGCCTTACAGAAGCTTTGCAACTTTATGAGTTCCCATTTGTCAATTCTTGATCTTAGAACATAAGCTACTGGTGTTCTGTTCTGGAAATTTTCCCCTGTGCCCATGTGCTCTATTAGTTTCTATTAGTTTCAGTGTGTCTGGTTTGATGTGGAGGTCCCTGATCCACTTGGACTTGAGCTTTGTACAAGGACATAGGAATGGATTGATTTGCATTCTTCTACATGCTAACTGTCAGTTGAGCCAGCACCATTTGTTGAAAATGCTGTCTTTTTTCCACTGGATGGTTTTAGCTCCTTTGTCAAAGATCAAGTGACCATAGGTATGTGGGTTCATTTCTGGGTCTTCAATTCTGTTCCATTGATCTACTTGCCTGTCACTGTACCAATACCATGCAGTTTTTAATCACAATTGCTTTGCAGTACAGCTTACGGTCCGGGATGGTGATTCCACAAGAGGTTCCTTTATTGTTGAGAATAGTTTTAGCTATCCTGGGTTTTTTGTTCTTCCAGATGAATTTGCAAATTGCTCTTTCTAAGTCTGTGAAGAGTTGAGTTGGAATTTTATTGGGCATTGCATTGAATCTGTAGATTGCCTTTGGTAAGATGGCCATTTTTACTATATTAATCCTGCCAATCCATGAGCATGGGAGATCTTTCCATCTTCTGAGATCTTCTTCAATTTTCTTCTTCAGAGACTTCAAGTTCTTGTCAAACAGATCTTTTACTTGCTTAGTTAGAATTACATCAAGGTATTTTATATTATTTGTGACTATTATGAAGGGTGTTGTTTCCCTAATTTCTTTCTCAGCCTGT
>NW_022196915.1:103915737-103916147 GCF_008632895.1 Mastomys coucha
ACTGGCCCTTTAAGTTGGAGGTCTTCACTCTCTTCTATACCTGTTATCCTTAGGTTTGGTCTTCTCATGGTGTCTTGGATTTCCTGGATGTTTTGAGTTAGGAACTTTTTGCATTTTGCATTTTCTTTGACTGCTGTGTCAATGTTTTCTATGGTATCTTCTGCCCCTGAGATTCTCTCTTCTATCTCTTGTATTCTGTTGGTGATGCTTGCATCTATGTTTTCTGACTTCTTTCCTAAGTTTTCTAACTCCACAGTTTTCTCTCTCTCTTTGTGACTCCTTAATTGTTTCTACTTCCATTTTTAGGTCCTGGATGGTTTTGCTCAATTCCTTCACCTGTTTGTGCTTTCCTGTAATTTCTTAAGGTATTTTTGTGCTTCCTCTTTAAGGGCTTCTACTTGTTTACTCGT
>NW_022196915.1:103916157-103929826 GCF_008632895.1 Mastomys coucha
CTGTCCTGGACTCACTCTGTAGACCAGGGTGGCCTCGAACTCAAAAATCTGCCTGCTTCTGCCTCCCAAGTGCTGGGTTTAAAGGCGTGCGCCACCACTGCCCGGCTCTCCTGTATTTCTTTAAGGGAGTTATTCATGTCCTTCTTAAATTCCTCTAGCACCATCGCGAGATATGATTTTAGATCCAAATCTTGCTTTTCTCATGTTTTAGGATATCCAGGACTTGCTGTGGTGGGAGTACTAGTTTCTGATGAAGCCAAGTTGGTAGGATTCTCAAGTTTGCCTTTTACCATCTGTTGATCTCTGGTGTTAGATGTTCTTGTTGTCTCTGACTAGAGTTTGTTCCTCCTGTGGGTCTCTAAGCCATTTGTCAGTACTTCTGGGAGATCAGTTCTCCTTTGGTAAATCCCGGGTGCAGATGGCTGTGGATCAGTTGTCTGTCCTGAGTCTTGGGATCAGAGCACACCCTGGAGACAGGATCTCCACTTGTGGAAAAGGTGCAGAGAGGGCTGTGGGTCTATTGTCCCTCCTAGGTGTGGTCCAAGTCCCTTGGTTAAAGCATTCCCTGAAGGCAGGCTCTCAACTTGCCTGGAAGGGGCAGAGAGGGTTGCGGATCCACCTCTGTAACTCCTAGGTGTAGAAGGAGGTTGAGAGGATCCTGTCCCTGCTGCCCTGCAACTTGTGAGGCCTGTGCCTCCTGGCTGGTCCCTCCTTAGAAAGTCACCGGAGAGAAAATGGCAGATCTCACCCCTAAAATACACTTTAAAGAATGAGAATACTACAATAAAAATTCTGATAGTTTTTCATGGGTTGAATTATGTGAAAAATAAAACCAATATATTTTCTGTTAGGTAAATATATCTATCTCCTTAGATCTGAGAGTTAAGTACTTAGTACTTTTACCCCAGTTGGCACTGTACAAAATCAACCCACAGAAAGAAGTGAATGAGAAACAAGCAGATTCAAAGTCATCATCACTTCTTTGGATCCAGTGTCGTCCTCTTTACCTCCTTCCCTCTTGTCCTTCCCATCTGTCTCCCATTGATCTAAATCATAAATTAAGAGATGAACTTAATTTAAAGGGAAATGGAAACAAAGACGCCAGTGGAAGATAACCAATAGTACGTGTGTTTGTAAAGTATAGATGTGTAACATAATTACTGCTTTAACACTAGCCATATAAAAGCATTGTTCTTTAGATGAAGGAAGACTGTTTGACAGTAGAGGAAGGGTCAGCTTTGCTACAGAAAGGCTCTTTGCAGTGAAAAAATTAATGCTCAACAATGAAGTAAAATATTTACTTCAAACATAACTGCTGAGTGACTCTTCATTTTACTTGAAGCTATGACTTGTGTTATAATAAGAGTAGTAGAGTCAACAGATCTTGGATAATTTTATTAGCAATAAGAGTTAGGAGTTAGATGATCTGGTAACATGACTCTGCAATTGTTGCTGCTTAGTTCTCTTGCAGAAACTCTACAAGCTACTACCGTACTGCAGCGCCTGTAGAAACTGGTTGTCCAATGGCTACAATATGACGTGACTTGTTATGGCTTAACGACACATCTGTCTCTTGCTGCTTTAAGTTTCTCTCAGACAACGACTAATTCTTTCTATAAGGCTGCACTGTTTTAGTCCCAAGGCATCACTTAACTATGCGGATTGTGTATGGTGCTATACAGTCATAAGCCCAGCACTTCGAAACTGAGTATTTCATATACCAAGAATACACAGTACTATTTACAGTGACCGGTGATGTTTAAAGTTACTAATAATATTGGACATTAAGTAAAAGTCATGCTAAGTATAACGTTAAGCTTAATATTCTAAGTGTGTTTTTATTCACTAGGCTGAACAGCTAGAGTTGTGTGGTGTTTTATGTGTGCGTGTATGTGTGTACATGTATGTGCTTGATGTGTGTGTGTGTGCTTTTATGTGCATTTGGTGAGTATGTGTATGTGTGTGTATGTTTATGTTGTATATGTTAGTCATGTGGTACTAGGAATTAAATTCAGGGCTGCATGCATGAAAGTCAAACACATCCTCTATCACTGAGCTATGTCCTAGATATTTTTTCTCTTTATATTATTTTTACTGAGCAGAAAACTTTTAATTTTCACTATGCTATAAAAAATGGAAATAATTCATGGCAAGTGGAAAGAATGCATGAAATAATTCAGTAGAAGAAAAGCGTCAGATATTGTTACAGCATTACCTGAGATTTTCTTTGAGTAATGTGACGTCATACCGAGATGCACGCACAGACAATGAAGAGATAAGCGCATCTATTTTCATCACAAGGTCACTCATGCTGTATAAACAGAGAGTAATGTGTGAGACATCTAGGAAGAGAAAATTTCACATTTCATGTTAAAGCTAACAACACAGAGAAGCTCTCTCTGTAACACAGCTATAGCTCCTATCTTACTGAAGTGAATTGCATAGGACACATGGTATAACCACATTTCTCTGGAAAAGCCAAACACTCAACACAGAAGCACCTACAGTGGGTATTTATAGCTGAAGCTCTAAAGGTATAAACAAAATACACGAGACCTTTGCACGCAGTCTCTACAAAAATGGCTCCCGGGAGAGGAAGGGATGGAGCTAGGTAAATACAAAACAAGGAGAGAGAAAGAATGAGCTGAGAGAGGGACACAGTGTCCTCAGTGGGATGCCGAGGGAGGGGAGCACTGTCCCCAGTCAGGGATGCCGAGGGAGGGGAGCACTGTCCCCAGTCAGGGATGCCGAGGGAGGGGAGCACTGTGCCCAGTCAGGGATGCCGAGGGAGGGGAGCACTGTGCCCAGTCAGGGATGCCGAGGGAGGGGAGCACTGTCCCCAGTCAGGGATGCCGAGGGAGGGGAGAACTGTCCCCAGTCAGGGAAGCCGAGGGAGGGGAGCACTGTCCCCAGTCAGGGATGCCGAGGGAGGGGAGCACTGTCCCCAGTCAGGGATGCCGAGGGAGGGGAGCACTGTCCCCAGTCAGGGATGCCGAGGGAGGGGAGCACTGTGCCCAGTCAGGGATGCCGAGGGAGGGGAGCACTGTCCCCAGTCAGGGATGCTGACAGAGGGAATGATTTATTTTCTGCTGTTTAACCACATGTGATTGATTCATCTTCTCCTAGTCTTTTATTATTATGTATCTTTACTTTTCTAAATATCAAAATATTTCTAACTTTAAAAGAAAATAGATAACCAGAAAATGACGGCTCAGGCCTTTAGTTCCAGCACTCAGGAGGCAGATGCAGGAGGATCTCTAGGACAGCTGGGGCTATACAGAGAAACCCTGTCTAGAAAAACCAAAAAGGAAGGAAGGAAGAAAGGGAGACAGGGAGTGAGGGAGGGAGATAAAATATATGTAAAACACAAAACTTCCAAACCAATTGCTTTAATACATTTAAATACTTACTCTTTTGAGTTCATTTCCATATTTTTAACAATGCCTGCAATTTTCTCTACTGAATTACTAAATGTTATCTTTTCAAGCAAGTGAAAATCTTCTTTGTAGAACTCTTCATTTAAAGGTCCTAGGAACTTAAAATAAAGATAGTGTTTTTGTTAGGTATTTTCTAGGAGACATTCAGGACACTTTCCTTTTTTCATGTTCCTTCCAACACTACCATCAACTGTAGCTGCATCATGCAGGCACTATTGTGTCATGTGTTCAGAGTCCTGATTGGGAACCTGGGCTGACATCATCTCATAGAGAAACAATGTATTTAACAACAATTGGACCACAGCAAGTAGACTGTTGTCTTTCGATAGATTACAGAGAATGGTTCCAAACAGCTCTTCATACCTTTTCTTCAGCTGCTTCTGCAGTGAACATTGTTTAAAAGTCATGTAAACACAGTACTGGACTCTTTAAGAGGCAACATCAGAGGTCAAATAGTGTTTCATTATAAATATAAACCGCAGGGTCTTAACACAGAAACAGGCACTGCAATATTAAAAGCACTCATGTAAACATTTTTTTTAACTCTGAAGATTTGATATCAGTCTAACTTTAAAAGCAGCTTCAACTTGCTGTTGCCTGCTTGTTTTTACCCCTGAACAGAAAGAAGGCAGGCTATATTTCTGACTAAACACACCAGAAAACTGGCTTGCCTTCACTATGTAACCAAGCACAGCATCAAACAGTAGAGAGAGTCTGACCCTTCAGTAGCTAGCCTTCTACATAAATCTGGATGCATCTCCCAAATACTGTAACTTAGAGGGGATAAGATCTGATAATATTCAATGTGGGAAAAAATCTTTAAGCAAAGTTATCTAAAATTAAGCAACAATAGGATAAAATCTGTTATTTAAATTTTGATTGCAATAATTTTTAGAAATGTGATATTTTTGCTTCTTTTGCTTTTTCTTTTTTTGTTCCTTTTCAATTTTTTTCTTTTCTTTCTATTTTTCTTTTTTTGAGACAGGGTTTCTCTGAGTTGCCTTGGCTGTCCTGGAACTCACTCTGTAGACCAGGCTGCCCTCAAGCCCACCATCACCAAGAGTCACCTGCTTCTGCCTCCTGAGTGTTGGGATTAAAGGTGTGCACTACTGCCACCTGGTTTAGTATGATTATTTTAAATTAATGTAGAATTCTATAATACAAAACATTAAACTTTACCAAACTCTAGTAAAACGTTCGCCGACACTGTGTAAAAGTTCCTCTCTACAGACTGGTTCCCATATGTTCATCTACTACTGCATAACAAGTCAAGTGTACACATAGGCTCACTCCTTCCATGCAGTTCTCAAACATTTCAAGAGAAAACCAAGTTAACATTTACTAAAAAAGTTAGCTTGTCTGGGCATGTCAAATATTTTTAATATCAAGGCCTGTTAACTATCTCCACAACAGAATATGGCAGCAGCCATGCAGCAGGAGGCGCAGCTGCAGTCAGCACTGGGCTTCACAAAGACAATTCATCTCACGGGCACAATGAGGATGAGTCTCCCCGAGCCGACGCCCTGAGGGTCTGGCCTCCTGAGGGCCCCGAGCCGACGCCCTGAGGGTATGGCCTCCTGAGGGCCCCGAGCCGACGCCCTGAGGGTCTGGTCTCCTGAGGGCCCCGAGCCGACGCCCTGAGGGTCTGGTCTCCTGAGGGCCCCGAGCCGACGCCCTGAGGGTCTGGCCTCCTGAGGGCCCTGCGGCCGTGAGCCCTCCTGAGGGCCCTGCGGCTGTGAGCCCTCCTGAGGGCCCCGAGCCGACGCCCTGAGGGTCTGGCCTCCTGAGGGCCCCGAGCCGACGCCCTGAGGGTCTGGCCTCCTGAGGGCCCCTGCGGCTGTGAGCCCTCCTGTCCTTGTTACTGCCTTGGTCACCCTGTTTTTAGCCTTGCATGAATGTTCTTGGGGAGTTTCTAACTTCCCACTCTGTAATGCAATCACAATGCATAACAATAGTGGTGATTTTCTAAAACACAATGCCACTCAGATTAATGATTTAGCTGAAGATTTCTGAGAAATTAAAAATATGTTTGGTTAAAAAGATTAGGTCAAAGTGGTTTGTTTTTTGTTGTTGTTGTTGTTGTTGTTTTTATGAACAATGAATTAAATCAGGAGTCAAGGGCACAACATAAAAATAAAAACTCATTCTTAGTTACCTAGTGAGTGGCCTGCGGGGGTCCAAGAGCAAGAACAAAGTGAGCCTGGCTGCTAAGGGCTCCTGAGTCTCACCCACAGGGGACAGGCTAATGATCAAAGACAGTGTGTGAGCTTCAGGGGCCACTGTTAAGACAGCTTCTGTGCCCAATGTAAAATCAGATTTTCCTGCTTTGTTAACCACAAATTTGCTGACAAGGTATGGTGTGCCTTGAGGATTTAGTGCTGTGCAGCATGTGCACTGAATCCATTTCTCTTTGTCTGTTGTCTCAAGAAAAGTAAAAGATAGCTGACCTACGTTCTCTAGCTGACTATCCACTTTTGTTGCCACAAAAACAATATAAGAATAGATGGTTAGCGATGCTAGATGGATAAGAATTGTGTTAAGTTAGAATAACATGATGTCTATTTCCTCTCTTGTAACTGAAAACTGCTATTTGCCAACACAAGAGAAACTGGCAGTTAAAAAAGTATATATGACACACACACACACACACAGTGGGAAGAAACCACAGGGAAAACTGAGTAATCAGATATGGAACTCAGAATAACTTGTTTTTAAAAATATGAAACTTGTAATCATTATGCGTAACTGGAACTCATGATTAAGAAGTGACTGTAATGTGTATAAGTACATGGGAAATTCATTAAAGTATATAAGGACTAAGAGGAAAATTAAAGTTGATAAAGCCTGGCTTCATCCACCAAGTGCATGAGTTTGTGCCTGCTTTGCATCAGTCACCCACCACACGTCTCCTCCTTGGATTGCTGAACACACTGCTGGAGCCGCCCTCTGACATGGTTATAGCTCTTAGTGTCAAACAATGCAGGCAGGTTTCACCAAATGTATACAACTCGTGGAACAACTGAGGCTGAACCTAGATCAGTGTGGCTTAGGAAGGGCAAGACAGATGTGACAAATACAAGAAGGACTATACAACAGCATAAACATGTAATTCTTTAGTATTTTGGCAATAAATCATGTGACCATTAGCTGGGCATGGTGGCACCCTGTAAACCCAGCATTTGGGAAGCAGGGGCGAGCAGGTACCCGTGAGTCCAAAGCCAAACTGCCCTACACAGTTCCAGAGGACACAGTGAAACATTGTCTCAAAAATTCAAAAACTTGCAGAAATGATACAATCATTATTGCATTCACATTATCAGTCATTTACAGACAACTAAAACTCTAAATACGCTCCAGGTTCACCACTGGGACAGGTTCTATGCTAAAATGCAGAAGCTGTTTCAAATATTAAACTGTCAAAATGCTAACAATCTGAAAAGTTGTGATGCTACATTAGCCTTTGCGATGCTGGACATTCTAACATACATTTCTACTCAAACTGAACAATAGCCAAAATCACTTTTCCCATTAGCAGGTACAAATCAAACACTCTGACTTGCTTCAGTGTCTGTATTCAGCTGCCCTAGCACATGTATCCTGGTGACAGCTGAGTTCTGTGCCTGGTTCACCCCTAACAACTCACTCTGCCTAGGGGACAGTATAGGGAGCCAGAGATGATCATATACCTGACAACTATTTTTTAAGAAGCTGTATTTCTTTCCATGACATGGAAGTGAGGTCATCCCTGGACATCCCTGCATTTGCTCACTATCAAACTTGATCAATACTTACTTTAATAATTAGTAATGCTTACAATCAATTTGTAAAATAGCATTATTCAGAGATGATTATGATTCTTTAAAAAAAGAAAAAGAAAAAAAGGCTTAAGCCAATGGAGGGATGGGGACACCAACCCAGCCATAAAAGTTTTAACCCACAGATTGTCCTGCCTACAAGATGCGCAAGGGTAAAGATGGAGCAGAAATGCAGGGCACAGCCAACCAATGACTGGTTCAACTCGAGACCTATGTTATGAGAGAAACCACACCTCTGTTGATGATACTATTAATGAAACTCGGCTATACTTGAAAACAGGAGCCTAGCATAACTGTCATCAGAGAGGAGAGGAGGCTGCGCCCAGCGTCTGATGGAAACACTGAGTAGAGTCTGTCTGGTGCCCGCCTTTGGGACCTTCCCCTAACTGGGCTCAGTAGGAGCAGATGCGCCTATTCCTACTACAATGTGGTATTCCAAGGCGGGCTGACGTCCATGGGAAGCCTCCCCTCTCTAAGGAGAAAAAGAAGTGGGATAGAAGGAGGGCCACCAGGAGGGAGGGAGGGGAGGCTCCAATGAGGATGTAAAGTAAATTAATTAATTAATTAATGAAAAGAAGGGCTATCTTATTTTTATGGGTGACTATATATGATGTGTGTCGGAAGTACCCATGGAGGCTAGAAGATGGCACTGGATCCCCTGACCTGCAATTACAAACAGTTGTGACTCACCCAGTGTGGGTCTAGAAACCAAAATATACCTTTGCAAAAGCGGAAATCTCTAACTGCTGAGCCATCTCTCCAGCTCCAGTGAGGATGATTTTAACAGAGGTGAACAGAGTTCATAAAAATGTAGAAAAATTTAGAGTGCATTTGAAGTTTTAAGATAATTTGATGATTTGCTGTATGATAGGTTAAAGCAGATATCTGTCAAACATATTGGTTTATTTAATAAACTTATTGATCAGATTCTAACTTATTGATCAGATTTTTATACTGAAATAACTGGTAAAAAAAATCAGACTACCCTCCTCAAAAATAGTATGTGTCAGTTTATAGACTGATCAGAAATATCTGCAGCACATCACAAGAAAAACAGCATTGACATACTGCCTAAACAAGCCAGCCGACCAGGACGCTTTCTGCAAAGCTTGACAGCCTCAGAATTAACTCTGACAACGTCTCTCTCTAACCCTCACATGGATGACACAATATACAAATAAATATCAAACTATAATGTCATACAAATTACAGATGAAGTTAGTCATGCCTTTAAGAGAAACAGATAAAATAATGAGCTGTAATAGTACATCTTCATTAACACAATGAGAATTTGTGCTATTTATAGTTGTAAAGGACTGTAGCATGTAAAAAGACATGACAATCTACATAAACATACTTCAGAATTTACAAAACTAGTATCATGTGACATAAAAATTGCAGGGGAAAGGCACAGGAGAAAAAGACATAAAAATATGCTTTGTACACCATCTTAAGCTATAAAGGTGTATTATCACAATAAAACATGTTCCTGAACAAGATAAAGTTGCTTTCTGTAACAGATGGCATGAAGTCATTGCCACAGCTGGGTGCACAGTGGGCTCTACAGATGGCATGAAGGCGTTGCCACAGCTTGGTGCACAGTGAGTTCTTTGCATCACCTTATTTATCCTGAGCTCTGCCTAGTGTGCCACCCATGGACTGTGTAACGTGTCATATCCTGACCCTGGCTCTCTTTCTGTGCACTGCACTAGTGTCCACTAAAGCATGAGACATTGCCTCTTCCACTTACTTTCCCATTGCTGATTATCCCAGGCTCGCCAGGTCGCAATTTTAGAACATCTTGACAGAATAACTGGTGAGTTCGGAAAATATTTACTCCAATGGTATTATATTTTTTCTCAAAACCATTCTTATCCATCTCCTGAGGTTAAAAATGAATCAAAAGATGAAGTGACAGAATAAAATTCATTTATGTAAGTTCTTCTTTATTAATATTAATAAAATTATGCAAATAATGTTTAAAGTATTATTTTCTTCTGAAGGAACATTTTAAAGAAATAATATTCTTTTGCCAAATTATTCACAAAGTCCTTCAATCTTGTTCAACATACATATGGTTATAAGTTATTCATTAATGGACCATTTAAGGGGGATTTGTAGATTATTAAAATGGTTGTAAACATCAGTTTAAATAAAATTTAACAGTAAGGAAATGAAATGTTCATTAAATTCTGAACTCAGTATCTCATATTAGATGCTCTTAAAAATAGTGTTTAAGATAAAAGGCTCCATCATCTCACCCCAGTGCACCAGTTATGTAAGGGTAATGTACTAACTATTTATTTAAACAATGACCCTTGGTCAAAGTCAACAACTAGAAGGCTATTCTAGAAAATCAGGAAAAGATTTTACACAGCTTCATACTGAGATACACTTCTCGCTCTCTGTACTGCCCAGACTTTAGTACACACAATTCACCTTGAGGACCACTAGGAGGCTTTGGGGTCAGAGGGTTTAGCAAGTTGCCATGCACACTTATGATGATAGAAATTTTCTATTGCACATTCAATATGGCCACACATGGATACTTAGCACTTGAAATATGGTCAGCATGATTGAGAAACAAATTTGAATGTTAAGTATACAATGGCCACATGGAGCCAGTGGCTGAAGTCTGTGGACAGGAGCACTCTCAGCTCACAAGCATCAATTCCCCCATTGCACAACCATGTGTCATTCCCACCTTCTTATACTTATTAATATCTTTCCATAACATGGTACTCTAAATATATAAATCATATTTTTGAAATACACCACAGACACACACTGGTGCATACACACAGATCATACACGTAGTTGTTTTACTAACCTTAGGAAGGAATGTTTTAATTTTATCTCCAGAATAAATTGCTTCAGCAGTTTCTTCTTTTGCCAGTTTCCTGAGAAAGCTTCTCAAGAGTTTGTTTTTATGTGTAAGAAAAGCTGCCAAAATTCCTCTAGAAATGGCTGTGTTCTCTTCATTTATCTTCTTTGTGGGGTTGTAAACAATCCCTAACCGACTATGGAAACTTGTTTCCTGCAAAGTACGTGGACAGGTTAAATCTGTGCTGGGTACACCCTTTTACAGCTGCACACTCTTCTTCATCACCACGCTTGGTGCCCGCCCACCCTCACCTATCCCTCTTTTCACTGTCAGGCTTTCGATGATGGCTGTACTGGATAACTAATTTTCTGCACAATAGCTAGAGAAGCAATCATTAGCAAGTCTATCAGCTTCTTTTTTGTATAAAGACTTTATGGTAATAAGATACTTAAGTGTATAAAAATATAAAATATATAAAACCAAAGTGTAGAATTCAAGTGAATTAAACTACCATAAATAACTATATGGGTCAAGAACAAGAGCACTGCCAGGAACCCAGGCAGCCTCATCCTCAGGCAGTGTGCACTCTCTCCACTAACATAACCCCTCCTGACACTTGTACCAGGAAGTCTCTTCATTTCTTACTTGCTATATTTCTGGCACTGAATGTTTAACTACTTCACGTTTCATGTAAGTGGGTTAATATAGCATGTGATGTTCTTGCTCTTGTATCAGTCAATAGAACGCGAGCCTCACAAATATGGTTGTTGTGTGGTTATTTTTGGTAGTATGCAGAATTCCACGAAGTGAATATCCTCTTTATTTAGCTTGCTGCTGGATAGTTGAGCCTCTTCCACTTCGGAGTGCCACACCACCATAAACAGATATTTACTTGTTTATTTTTAATTCTTTAACTTCCTCAATTTTTAAAGACAAATGATTTATAAAATATATGTATTAGTTGCCACTCCCACTATAGAGATTCTTGTTTTATTGTATTAGAGATCATGACTGTTTTGCACTGCCATCTAAGTTTAAATCTCTGTGAAGTGCAGAAGGACTCTGCACCAGGGCTTACTTTCATTCCTCCCTCATCAATGATGCCGAGCATCCTTCTCTGTATCACTGGCCTTTCCCCTAGATTCTTTGCTGTACTGTTAGCCTTTTAAAATGATTAGATTTCCTTCCTTCTTTCCTTCCTTCCTTCTCTCATTTCTTTTGCTTTTTTACTAGAAACTGTTGTTCTGAAGTTATGAAGATATTCATCACAGGAGTTTACTGTTTTGCTCTTTCATGCATAAGTCCATTACACATCATCTGGAAATGGTTTTATATGTGGTGCCAAATGTGGAGAGATTTTAAGGACAATTCTTACTGTCTCAAGGTTAACTTTATCCCAGTGCTAATAAGACAGGCATGGCTCTGATCCTAGAGTCTTTATTTCCTACTGATTTGCTCTTTCCTATTCTTGAATTAAAAAAAGCAGAACCAAAACATTTTCAATTATGTAGGCGTTACAGAAGTCTTGACAGTGATGGATTAATTATTCTCTACTTCTCTGTTTTACAAGTATTCTAGCAGTTCTTAGTCCTTGGAATCTTTGCTTATGTTTGCAACTTAGTGTGGCAGTTTTGAAAAGATACAGATGTTCCTACTGGAGCTGTAATAAGGCTTTACATCAATTATGGGAGAGATAATATTTTTACAATGTTGGCCCACTTCGCTAATGACGACAGGACACTTCTGCTCACATAGCACTTCTATATGTTCTCTCCAGCTTTACAACTTTGTTACGTTAGTTTCTAGCACTTGATATTTTTGATGCCAGCATCAAAATGGTATATTCATTAAAATTTACTTTCTTATTTGTTGTAATTTTCATGATTATAAACAGACCTAATAGCAACTTATTTAATCAGAAAAATTAATTCTAATAACTTACATGTATATAAAATATAAAATATGACAATTTAAATATTTGCTTTTATTGTTTATATTTTGAGCATTTTTGCATTCATGTGCATGAATAAGGATTTTTTATAATCTTATATAGCAACTATTAGTCACAAGATTTTGAGTAACTTCACTTCTAACTTCTTAAATAATCAGAAAAGCAATTTAAAGATCAGAAAAAAACTAGAGATGTATGATAATGTTACTAAACAAAGATTATCTTTTTTCATTTTTTCTATGTCAATATATCACTTTACAATTCTAAATATTCCCATTTCTCAAAATTAGTGTTCTTAAGAAAGTAGCTTTGCTTTATTCTACATTTATTTTTATGTGTGTAGGCATGTCCCATAGCATGCATGTGAGGGCCATGGAACACCTTGCAGGAGGCAAAGTTTTGCTTCTGCCATATCGGTCCTGCGCTGGAATTCAGGTCCTCAGGCTTGGCAACATGTGCCTTTCCCACCAAGTCATCCAGCCTGACTAGTTTATCTTTAATATATTCAATTAACTGCCATAAAGATACTTGTATGTTTTAAGCGCGCGCACATGCGCGCACGCACACATATGCACACACACACACACACACACACACACACACACACACACACACACACGAGGTTTATGTGGCAATGGAATGAAGCACTTGGTCCACTTGCCAATAGGCAAGTGAGTATTCCATCTAGGCATTTATTCCTGTCAGATGTGCAGCTGAAGGCAGACCTGGCCACATCCTCATGAGAGGTTAATCCTTACCCAAGATGCTCTTCACACACTGAACTTCACAAACAGGTGAGAAAAACCACTGTCATAGAACATTTTGATATATTTCTTAATTTTTAAAACATACACATACATACTCACTTAGAAATATAGATATTCATTTAAAAATATCCTGAAATATAGAAACCAATGCTAAGAATTGATTTATAATTACTTCTCTCAAGAACAATGTAGGTTAACGTAGTTTATAGATGAAGTTCTCTTGACTAACAGCTGACAAGCTACATGACAAAGCTGCCATCACTGGCTGCTGTTAGTGAAGTGCAGGCTCAAGCTCACCAGAGACAAGCAGGCTTTCTCCTGGGTTTAAATGGAGTTTAAAGTGTGAATTCTTGACACAGTCTCCTCAGTCTATGAACTGACCAACTGAACACTGACCCTCGATTCAGGAGGAGTTCATACTCACCATGTGCTCTAATGCATTCAAAAGCAGTTTTCTCCCAGATGGCACATCAAAATCAGCAATAATCCACAGAGTGACTGAAGATATTACATCATCTGAAAATTTCAAATAGTCAAGTAAAACATTTTTTTCTAAAATCAAACTAAAAGTAAAAGAAAATTTCCAGTTAAAAAGACCCCACAAAATAAGTACCTTAATGATATAAAAAAGCTGTTTTACATACATCTTCTCTATCTCTCTCTGCTACTATTTGAGAATATTAAATACATTTCATATAAATACAGACACACATATACACATACAAAAAACATAGCAAAAAAGAAGCAGCAGAAGAGGAAGAGGAGGAGGCAGAGCAAGAGGAGGAGGAGGGAGAGGAGGAGGAGGGAGAGGAGGAGGAGCAGCAGGAGGAGGAGGGAGAGGAGGAGGAGCAGCAGGAGGAGGAGGAGCAGCAGGA
>NW_022196915.1:103930094-103945089 GCF_008632895.1 Mastomys coucha
GAGGAGGAGCAGCAGGAGGAGGAGGAGCAGCAGGAGGAGGAGGAGCAGCAGGAGGAGGAGGGAGAGGATGATGACGATGATGATGACAATGACGATCTAGGGACAGTTGTGAGAGGAAACTGTCCTATGTCTTTCATGGCCCCAGTGTTGTAAACTGCCTTCCATATATGTTTTTCCTGACAGGGGGGGTAGACCCCATGATATTTATTGTTTACCATGTAAAGATCTCTAGTGAATACAGAAAACAGTGACAGTAATTTCTGTTTATCAGCATTTCCTCTCTACTGAGGTTTACTACCAATAGTAATTAACTCTACTTATAGGAAATGAAAACCTGGAACCCAGAGGAGAAAGCAATTTTTAATGTGTGTATGTAGGTAGGCATTTGTATGTGGGTACACATACATACATGTGTATAACAGCCGGTGGACAACCTCATGTGTTTCTCAGGTGCAGTCCATCTCTTCTTGAGACACTACTCTCTCTCTGCATAGAACTCACCAGTTAGATGAGGCTGGTTAGCCAGCCAGCCTAAGGACCTGTCCCACCTCCCCAGAGCTGGGATTACAAGATGAGGCACAATAGTGTTTCTGGGGATACAACTAAGACCCTGTGCTTGCTTTACGAACATGATGGACAGAGCTCTCTCTAATCTCCATTTTCAATTCTGATGTCATAATTAAATGATTATAATTCTATCCAGCAACAGTACATAGCACACAAAATGATACTTCTTGGGCTACCAGTAGCCCACAGAAAAACTGGTCCTTTAGACCAGGTGACTAATTCAAAATAATTATCAAAAAAAGCTGAGGTAATGAAAATTAAGTATATTTGAAACTACAGTGATTACTGTAGTAGCAATATTTATAGTAAAATAGCTTTAGAAATGAGAAAAATAATGTAATAAAAGGATGACACTGATTTTACTAACAGCTTCAAGACCCTCCTTGCACACACCCTGGACTCTCCAGAGTGCCTAATCCCTAGCACCCAGCAGAAGCCAATGTTAGCAGCCAGGCCATAATATTCTCTCTAAAGGAGGAAGTTAGGCAAATTGATTCGGCCTTGCTGCCACCACCACAACTCCTGAGTGGAAACGTATTTCAAGTGGTAAATACTCAAAATTGTATGTTTCTGCTTCACGATAAATATACACATAAGATTTTCCAGTTAACATTCCTCTAAGTTGGGACAGATTTAATCCAACTGGATGCTTTAGGATAATCTCGTACAGTGCCCAGAGACATTCTGAGATATAAGCCAGCCCGATCTTTGACTCTTTTGCCTTTGCTTGACACACTTGAGGTCATGGCCTGCCATCACTAGGAGGGAAACACTATACTTATTACATGTTAGATTTCTTATAGGAACAACACCTTTGATCATAAAATTTTGAAATCGATTAGAAAGTAATGCAGAGATATCTAGGTGAAATTTGGATTCAATCTACAGAACTTTTAAAAATTATACATCTCGAGTCTGGCTCTAACCTAACTCAGACAAGTGGACAAGTGAGACACCCCCACCTAGGGAACCTCAGCCAGCCAGCCTAGCAACCATGGCTCTACCCCACGTGGGTGGGCGGACTCTGGTCTATGCCTACACCAGCAGAGGTTCAGAGCCACATGCAAGGCACACTGACTGCCCCACAGCTCTGCCTGCATCCCAAGCCTAGCAACCATGGCTCTACCCCACGTGGGTGGGCGGACTCTGGCCTATGCCTACACCAGCAGAGGTTCAGAGCCACATGCAAGGCACACTGACTGCCCCACAGTTCTGCCTGCATCCCAAGCCTAGCAACCATGGCTCTACCCCATGTGGGTGGGCGGACTCTGGCCTATGCCTACACCAGCAGAGGTTCAAAGCCACATGCAAGCACACTGACTGCCCCACAGCTCTGCCTGCATCCCAAGAGGCCAGCTCTTACTGGAAACACAAGGAAACCTGCTGAAACCTGAGACACACAACTCCACCTGCCTCCCTGGAATCCTGCTCCAATGCCAGAGACAATTAGATGTCAAAAGGCAAGGGCAAGAACTTAATCAACAGAAGGCAATACAATATGCACCATCAGAACCCAGCTCTCCAACTACAGCAAGCCTTGGATATCCTAACACACACAAAGTGAAAGACAGTGACCTTAAATCCCATCTGATGAGGATGATAGAAGTATTTAAAGAGGATATAAATTATAACTCCCTTAAAGAACTACAGGAAAATACAGGCGAATAGGTAGGAGCCCTGAAACAGAAATACAGGAAAATACAACCAAACAGGCAAAGGAAATGAATAAAATGGCCCAAGATCTAAAAATGGAAATAGAAGCAATAAAGAAACGATAAATAGAGGTAGCCCTGGAGATGGAAAAACTAGGAAAGGGAACAGGGACTACAGACACTAGCATCACCAACAGAATACAAGAAAGAATCTCAGGCATAGGCGATTCCATAGAAGAAATGACCAAAGAAAATGCCTAAGTCAAACATCCAGGAAATATGGGACACTATGAAAAGACCAAACCTAAGAATGAAAGGAATAGAAAAGGGGGAAGATTCCTTGTTCAAAGAGCTAGAAAGTATCTTCAACACAATCATAGAAGAAAACTTCCCTAACCTATAAAAAGAGATGGCCATAAATGCACAAGAAGCCTATAGAACACCAAATAGACTGGATGAGAGAATAAAATCCTTCTGTTACATAATAATCAAAGCACTAAATATTCAGAACAAAGAAAGAATATTAAAAGCTGCAAGGGGAAAAGGCAAGTAACATATAAAGGCAGACCTATTAGAATTATACCAGACTTCTCAATAGAGACCCTAAAAGCCAGAAGATCCTGGACCCTACAGACCCTAAGAGACCACACATGTCAGCCCAGACTACTATACTCAGAAAAACTCTCAATCACCATAGAGGGATAAACCAAGATATTCCATGACAATCAAATTCAAACAGTATCTTTCTACTAATCCAGCCCTACAGAAGATACTAGAAAAAAACCTCCAATACAAGATGCACCCAAGAAAACATAAGAAATTAATCATCTCACAGCAAAATCAAAAGAAGAGAATCATACAAACACAGTAACACCTTCAACATCAAAATAACAGGAACTAACAATCATTGGTCTTTAATGTCTCTCAATATCATAGACTTAATTCACCACTGAAATGACACATGCTAACAGACTGGATACATAAACAGGATCCATCATTCTGCTGCATACAAGAATCATACCTCAACAACAAAGACAGACACTATCTCAGAGTAAAGGGTTAGAAAAAGGTTTTCCAAGCAAACAGACCCAAGAAACAAGCTGGAGTCACTATCCTATCATCTAATAAAATGGACTTTCAACCAAAAGTAATCAAAAGAGACAGGGTAAGGACACTTCCTACTCATCAAAGGAAAAATCCACTAAGAGGAAATCTCAGTTCTGAACATCTGTGCCCCAAATGTAAGGCCATGTACATTCGCCAAAGAAACTTTACTAAAGCTCAAAACACACATTGAAGCTGGACGGTGGTGGCACACACCTTTAATCCCAGCACTTTGGAGGCAGAGGCAGGCAGACTTCTGAGTTCAAGGCCAGCCTGGTCTACAGAGTGAGTTCCAGGACAGCCAGGGCTACACAAAGAAACCCTGTCTCGAAAAACAAACGAACAAACAAACAAACAAACCAACACACATTGAACCACACACAATAATTGTGGGAAACATCAACACCTAAGTCTCACCAATGGACAGGTCATTGAGACAGAAACAAAACAGAGACACAATAAAACTAACATAAGTTATGAACCAAATGGATTTAACAGATATCTACAGAACATTTTACCCCCAAACAAAATAGACCTTCATCTGAGCACCTCATGGGACCTTCTCCAAAACTGACTATATAAACAGACACAAACCAAACCTCAACAGACATAAGAGGATTGAGAGATCCAATACTAGCAATCTAACAATACACCTGAAAGCTCTAGAGCAAAAAACACCTAAGAGGAGTAGAGAATAGGAAATCATCAAACTCAGAGCTGAAGTCAATCAATGAGAAACAAAGAGAACAATACAAAGAATCAACAAAACCAAGATCTGGATCTTTGAGAAAATCAACAAGATAGACAAACGCTTAGCAAAATTAACTAAAAGTCACAGAGACAATATGCAAATTAACAAAATCAGAAATGAAAAGGGAGGGGCTGGTGACATGACTCAGCAGTTAAGAGAACTGACTGTTCTTCCAGAGGTCCTGGAACCACACAATAGCTCACAACCATTTGTAATGGGATCCAATGCCCTCTTCTGGTGTGTCTGAAGACAGCAACAGTGTACTCATATATATAAAATAAATAAATAAAACTGTAAAAAAAAAAAAAAAAAAGGGAAGAAATGAAAAGAGAGACATAACAACAGAAACTTAGAAAAATCCAAAAAAATCATTAGGTCTTACTTTCAAAGCCTTTACTCCATAAAATTGGAAGATCTGAAAGAAATATATGAATTTCTAGATAGATACCATATACCAAAGATAAGTCAAGATCAGGTAAAAACTATCTAAACATTCTCATAATCCCAAGGAAATAGAAGCAGTCATCAAGTCTTCTAATAAAAAAATAAAATAAATACAAAAAAGGCCCAGGGCCAGATGAATTTAGTGTAGAATTCTACTAGATATGCAAAGAAGAGCTAATACCTACCCCCTAAACTATCCTACAACATATAAACAAAAGGAACACGATCTAACTCATTTTATGAGGCCACAGTTACCCTGATACCTAAACCTCACAAAGACCCAATGAAGAAAGAGAACTTCAGGTCAATTTCACTTATTGACACAAAAATTCTCAATAAAATTCTTGCAAACTGAATTCAAAAGCACATCAAAAATATCATTCATCATGATCAAGTAGGTTTCATTCCAGGGATGCAGGGATGGTTCAATATAAGAAAATCCATCAATATAATCTAATAAATAAACAAACTGAAAGATAAAAATCACATGATCATCTCATCTAACACCCCTTCATGTTAAAAGTCTTGGAGAGATCAGAGATTCAAGGCATATACCTAAATACAATAAAGGCTGATATACAGCAAGCCAACAGCTAACATCAAATTAAATGGAGAGAAACTTGAAGCAATGCCACTAAAATCAGGGACAAGACAAGGCTGCCCACTTTCTCCTTATTTATTCAATATAGTTCTTGAAATTCTACACAACAAAAGGAGATCAAGGGGGATACAAATTGGAAAGGAAGAAGTCAAGGTATTAGTATTTGTGAATGATATGGTAGGATACATAATAGATCCCCAAAATTCTACCAGAGAAGTCCTACAGCTGATAAAAATACTCAGCAAAGAGGCTGGATATAAAATTAACTCAAACAAATCAGTAGCTATCCTTTATATAAAAGATGAATAGGCAGAGAAAGAAATTAGGCAAACAACACTCTTTACAATAGCCATAAATAATATAAAACACCTTGGTGTATCTCTAAACAAGCAAGTAAAAGATCTGTATGACGGAACGTTGAGACCATGAAGAAGGAAACAGAAGAAGATACCAGAAGCCGGAAAGCTCTCCCATGTTCATGGATCAGCAGGATTAACCGTGAAAACGGCCATCTTGCCAGCAGCAGTGTACAGATTCAATGCAATCCCCAGACAACTGCGTACAGACCTTCAAAGAACAATTCTCAATTTTACATGGAAAAACAAAACAACAAGAACAACAACAAAAAGGATAGCTAAAACAAACCTGAAAAATAATAGAACCTCTGGAGGAATCACCATCCCTGACCTCAAGCTGTACTACAGAGCAATAGTGATAAAAACTGCATGGTATTGGTACAGTGACAGGCAAGTAGATCAATGGAATAGAACTGAAGAGCCAGAAAGGAACCCACATGCCTATGAACACTTGATCTTTGACAAAGAAGCCAAAATCATACAGTGGAAAAAGAAAGCATCTTCAATAAATGGTGCTTCAATAACTGGTTATGTGTATGTAGAAGAATGCAAATAGTCCTATATTTATCACCCTGCCCAAACCTAAGTCCAAGTAGATCAAGGACTTCAATATAAAATCTGACACACTAAACCTTATAGAAGAGAAAGTGACAAATAGCCTTGAACACATTGGTATAGGAGCCAATTTCCTGAACAGAGAACACCACGGCTCAGGCCCTAATTGATAAATTGATCTCATGAAACTAAAACTCTTCTGTAAGGCAAAGGACACTGTCAATAGGACAAAACGGCAGCCTGAAGACTGGGGAAAGATCTTCACTACTCCTACATATGATGGAGGGCTAGTATCCAAATATATAAAGAACTGAGGCAGTGAGACGCTAATAAACCAAATAACCCAATTAAAAAAATGGGGTGGAGAGCTAAACAGAGAATTCTTAACAGAGGCATCTTTAAAGCTGAGAAACACTTAAAGAAATGTTCAAGGACTCTGAGATTCCACCTCATAGCAATCAGAATGGCTAAGATAAAAAACTCAAATGATAGTAGATACTGGTGAGGATGTGGAGAAGGGGGAACACCCCTCCACTTCTGGTGGAGGAGGGGGAACACCCCTCCACTTCTGGTGGAGGAGGGGGAACACTCCTCCACTTCTGGTGGGACTGCAACTGTACAACCACTTGGGTCAATCTTTCAGTTTCTTAGAAAATTCGAATGAGTTCTACCTGAAGACCTAGCTATGCCACTCCTGGGCATATACTAAAAAGATGCTCATAGTGGCTTTATTGGTAATAGCCAGAAACTGGAAACAACCCTGATGTCCGTTAACCAAAGAATGGATACAGAAAATGTGGTGGTACATTTACACCATTCAGCTATTAAAAACAATGAAGCCATGAAATTTTGCAGGCAAATGGATGAAACTAGAAAATATCAATCTGAATGAGTTAACCCAGACCCCAAAAGATATGCATGGTATATCACTGATAAGTGGATATTAGCCATAAAGTATAGAATACCCATGATACACCCCACAGACTCAAAGAAGTTAAACAAGAAAGAAGATCCAAACAAGGATGCTGGAATCACACTTAGATGGGAACACAAAATAATCATAGGAGGCAGAAGGAGGGAGGGAAAATAATGGGACAGGGAACTGGGAGGGCAATGGGGAGGCAGAAGCAAGAGCAGGGAGAGACAAGAGAAAGCCCAGAGGAGAATAAATGGAAATCTGCAGCTTCCAGGGGCTTGGGGGAGGGGAGAACTCTAGTACATTCCAGAGACCTGTGAGAGGGGAGGCCTTCAGGAGTCAATGTGGGTGACTTTAGCCTAACCATGGGGACATGGAACCAGAAGAGGCCACCTCCTGCAAGCAGGCAGGACTTCCAGGGGAGAGATAAGGACACCAACCCACTCACAAAACTTTCAATCCAAAATTTATCCAGTCTAAAAGATATGAGGGTGGAACAGAGACTAACGGAAAGGCCAACCAATAACTGGCCCAACTCAAAACCCATCCCATGGACAAGCACCAATCCTTGCCATTATTATGCTGTGCTTGCAGACAGGAGCCTAGCATAGCTGTCCTCTGAGACGCTCTACATAGTAGCAGGCTGAAACAGATGCACATAGCCATAGCCAAACATTAAATGGAGGTCGGGGTCACTTATGGAAGAGAATGGGGAAGGAACAAAGACCCTGAAGTAGATGGGAACCCCACAGGAAGACCAAAAAGTCAACAAACCTCGACCCCTGGGAGCTCTCAGAGTCTGAGCCATCAACCAACCAACCAACCAACCAACCAACCAACCAACCAACCAACCAAGTAACCAACCAACCAACCAAACGACATACAGGGGCCGAGACAAGTCCCCTTCCAAATGTTATAGCTCTGGCTTGAGACTGTTAGACCTAGAGAGTCAGCATCACTCTTCTCTTTTATTTATTTTTTTATTCATTATTTTATTTATTTACATTTCAAATGTTATCCCCATTCCAAGTTTCCCCTCCAAAAGCCCCTTATCCTCTCCTCCCTCCTCTGCCTCTATTATGAGGGTGCTCCCCCTGCCCCCCACCACTCTAGTCTCAGCGGCCTAGTGTTCCTCTACCCTGGGTCATCAAGCCTCCACTAGACCAAGATGGCTCCCCTCCCAGTGATGCCAGATATCAGTACTCTGCTACATACCCAGTTGGAGCCATGGCTACCCCCTCTGTACTCTTTGGTTGGTGGTTTAGTCCCTGGGAGCTTGGGGGGAGGGATCTGGTTGGTTGATACTGTTGTTTCTATGAGGTTGCAAACCCCTCCAGCTCCTACAGTCCTTGTCCTAACTTCCCCATTGGGGTTCCTGCATTCAGTCCAATGTTTGGTTTGTGTACATCCACATCTGTATAGGTCAGGAATTGGCAAAGCCTCTCAGGAGACAGCTGTATTAGACTCCCGTCAGCAAGCACTTCTTGACATCCTCAATAGTGTCTGGGTTTGGTGTCTGCATATGGGATGGATCCCCAGTTGGGGCACTCTCTGGATGCCTTTGCCTTCAGTTTCTGTTCTACTCTTTGGTACCTGTATTTTCTTTAGGCAGGAGCAATTCTGGGTTAAAATTTTTATAGATGGGTGGGGGGAACTACCGCTTAACCTGGGGGGCATGCCTAACCTCTGGATATGGTCTTGACAGGTTCTCCCTCTCCTCTGTGGGGTATTTCAGCTAATGTCATCCCCATGGGGTCCGGGGAGGCTCATGCTTTCCTGACATCTGGGACTTTCTCTTTGCTACCCCCAATTCTCGATCCCCCATGGCTACACACCTCTGTTCAATTTTCTGACCCTCTGTATATCACCTCCATCTCCTCCAATACCTGATTCTTCCCTTCTTCTTTCCCTTCACTCTTCTCTTCTTCCCAAGTCCCTCTCATCCTCTACTTCCCTTGTTTATTTTGTTCCCCCTTCTAAGTAGGACTAAAGCATCCAGTCTTTGGTTTTCCTTCCTCTTGAGCTTCATGTGATCCATGAGTTGTATTGTGGGTATTCCATGCTCTTTGCCTGATATTCACTTATCGGTGAGTACTTACTATGTGTGTTCTTATTTTAGGATGGAATGTTCTATAGATATCTGTTAAATCCATTTGGTCCATAACTTCTGTTAGTTTCAGTGTGTCTCTGTTTAGTTTGAGTTTCCATGACCTGTTCATTGATGAGACTGGGGTGTTGAAGTCTCCTACTATTATTGTGGGAGGTGCAATGTGTGCTTTGAGCTTTAGTAAAGTCTCTTTTATGAATGTGGGTGCCCTTGCATTTGGAGCATAGATTTCAGAATTGAGAGTTCTTGGTAGATTTTTCCTTTGATGAGTATGAAATGTCCTTCCTTATCCTTTTTGAAAACTTTTGGTTGAATGTTGATTTTATTCACTATTAGAATGGCTTCTCCATCTTGTTTCTTGGGACCATTTGCTTGGAAAATTGTTTTCCAGCTTTTTACTCTGAGGTAGTGTCTGTCTTTGTCACTGAGGTGCTTTTCCTGTATGTAGCAAAATGTTGGGTCCCGTCTACATATCCATTCTGTTAGTCTATGTCTTATTATTGGGGAATTGAGCCCACTGATATTAAGAGATATTAAGGAAAAGTGTTGCTTCCTGTTATTTTTGATGTTATTTTTATGTTTGTGTGGCTATCTTGTTTTGGGTTTGTTGAAAGATTACTTTCTTCCTTTTTCCAGGGTGTAGTTTCCCTCCTTGTGTTGGTGTTTTCTACTTATTATCTATCCTTTGTAGGGCTGGATTTTTGGAAAGATATTATGTAACTTTGGTTTTGTCATGGAATATCTTGGTTTCTCCATCTATGGTAATTGAGAGTTTTGCTGGGTATAGTAGCCTGGGCTGGCATTTGTGTTCTTGGAGGGTCGTATGACATCTGCCCAGGATCTTCTAGCTTTCAAAGACTCTGGTGAGAAGTCTGGTGTAATTCTGATAGGTCTGCCTTCATATGTTACTTGACCTTTTTCCCTTACTACTTTTAATATTCTTTGTTTTGTGCATTTGATGTTTTTATTATTATGTGATGGGAGGAATTTCTTTTCAGGTCCAATCTATTTGGAGCTCTGTAGGCTTCTTGTATGATCATGGGCATCTCTTTCTTTAGGTTAGGGAAGTTTTCTTCTATAATTTTGTTGAAGATATTTACTGGCCCATTACACTGGGAATCTTCACTCTCTTCTATACCTATTATTCTTAGGTTTGGTCTTCTCATTGCATCCTGGATTTCCTAGATGTTTTGGGTTAGGAGCTTTTTGCTTTTTGCATTTTCTTTGACTGTTGTGTCAGTGTTTTCTATGGTATCTTCTGCACCTGAGATTTTCTCTTCTATTTCTTGTATTTTGTTCGTAATGTTTGCATCTATGACTCCTGATCTCTTTCCTAGGTTTTCTATCTCCAGGGTTGTTTCCTTTTGTGATTTGTTTTATTGTTTTTATTTCCATTTTTAGATCCTGGATGGTTTTGTTCAATTCCTTCACCAGTTTAGTTATGTTTTCCTGTAACTCTTTAAGGGCTTTTTGTGTCTCCTCTTTAAAGGCAAGAAAAGGTAAACTTGTTTACCTGTACTCTCTTGTGCTTAAGGGAATTACTTATGTCCTCCTTAATCATTATAAGATGTGACTTTAAATCAGAGTCTTGCTTTTTTGGTGTGTTGGGGGTATCTAGGGCTCACTGTGGTTGGAGAACTGAGTTCTGATGATGCTAAGAAGCCTTCGTTTCTGCTGCTTATGTTCTTGCTCTTGCTTCTCGCCATGTGGTTATCTCTGGTGTTAGGTGGTCTTGCTGATTCTGACTGTGGCTTGCCTCCCCCACGAGCCTGTGTGTCAGTACTCCTGGAGACCAGCTCTCTCCCAGTGGAATTTGAGTATGGAGAACTATGACATAGGGTCAATTCCAGGCATAGATGGAAACTGGAAGAATCCTATCCCAGGCTGCTCCTCATTTCCTGTGTCATGAGGGCTCTGGTCGGGTCCCTCAGAGCAGAAATGGTGGTCTTACCTGTGTTCACAGGCGTGTGTCAGCACTTTCCTGGTGATACTTGGGTATGGAGCACTGTGGCACACCAGCATCATTCTTCTCAAGAGAATGACACAGAAGGGTGATGTTCAGAGGTGCACCTTCCCAGGGACAACAGTATCTACTCTTCATGCCTCAGTTAACAGCAGATAGTAAATGGTATATTTTACCTATTTTTCTGTAAATTAGCTACAGACTGAAATCTTTGTAACACTGTAATTAGCTATCAGTAAGGCTATGGATGATTAAAATGGCAACAACTCAAAAAATTCAATATGAACATGCAAAAAAATTGTCTTTTGTTTTAAGCCTCTCAAATACAGAATTTATTTTTATAACCCAATTCACTGCATCTCTAGGTCACTCTAATGGTTGGATACTGTCATTTACACACAATGACCCAAGTCCATCTTCTTCTACTTACTTACTTACTTTCTTTCCTTGAGAAAACAAAACAACCCCCCCAAACAAACAAACAAACAAACCCTAGGAAATTTGCTCCTCCTGGCAAATCTAGCTTTCTTTTCTCCTGAGCACCTTCTCAGCCTGCCACCCTTCTAGCCAATCACAATTCTTGTTTGTTGCTCCAGACACCTAGAAAAAGTGCTACACTGGATCCCCAGTTGGCACCATAGTAGGGTCTAAGAAGAATTCCATACCAGGCAGCCCACAGCCAATACACGCTCTTAAAATCTAGAAATGGCATCAGAATCTAAGAAACAGAAAACCAACCCACAAGGACAAGTCCAGATTATCAATACCTAGCACTACAGTTGTCCCAGTCTCAGATGCCTAGGTGCCATGATAGAAACAGTAACAGCCAGGACAATGTATCTTCACTATGGTCCAAAGCCCTATGCCAGCATGCCCTGAGCACTGTAACATAGCTGAAACACAGCAAAGGCCTTAACATAAATACCCTCTATGAATAGGGCAGAGGTCCTTTGAGAGATCTATGAAAACCACAACAGTGGGAGGAAAAGAACAAAATAGTTTAATGCCTTAAAGTAAAAAAAGGATCAACAAGGAAAACTCAAACTGAAGGAAATCTGGAGATGAAAAGACTTAGGGAATCAGACAGAAGCCCTGGAGGACCTAATCCACAGATGGAAACCAAGATGGAAGCAAGTCTCTCAGGCACTGAAAACAAGGCAAGAAATGGACACTCAAGTCAGAGAAGCATTTTTAAAAAGTCTAGGAAAAAAACACCATTACCACCAAACAAAACAACTCTCCCCCCACTTAATAAGACCAAAGCACAAAACACCTAGGAAATCTAGTACACTGTGAAAAGGCCAAAATCTAAGAATAAAAGGAACAGGGGAAGGAGGAGAAACCCAGGGCTAAGACACAAGGAATACAATCAACACAGTCAACAAGGAAAATTCTCTTAACCTAAAGGAGGTCCCACCAAGGCCAAAAAGCTAAGAAACACCAAAGTAGGCTAGACCACAAAAGAAATCCCTAGAACACACAATAATCAAAACATTAAACTTACAAAGCAAAGCTTTTAATATTAAAATCTACTAGAATAACACCTGACTTCTCAGAGGGCCTGGACAGACGTGTTGCAGATGCTAAGAGACCACAGATGGCAGCCCAGACTCCCACACCCTGCTACATTTGCAATCACAATAGGTAGAGAAATAAAGATATTCCACGAGGAAAACAAACTTAAGTAGTGTCCATCTACAAATTCAGCTCTACAGAAAGTGCTAAAAGGAAAAGGTTAACCACACCCAAGACGACACAAAAAAGTGAATAACCTCAGACCATCAAGTCAAATGAGGGGATAAAATCCCCATGCCACAATAAAATAATAGAGATTCTGCTCATCATTGCTCACCAACAACTTTCAACATCAACAGTCTCACCTCCCTAATCAAAGGACACATACTAACAAAATGTATTGTACCCAAGAAACACACCTTAACTTCAAGCTCAGGATAAACTAATTGAAAAAGATATTCAAACTTGCAGACCCACCTGCAATGCAGGAGCATTCCTTTTTCTCCACATCCTCAACAGCATCTGCTGTCATCTGAATCTTAGCCATTCTGACTGGTATGAGGTGGAATCTCAGGGTTGTTTTGATTTGCATTTTCCTGATGACTAAAGATGTTGAACATTTCTTTAAGTGCTTCTCAGCCATCCAAGAATCAATCTGGTGGCTTCTCAGAAAACTGGAAATAGTTCTACCTGAAGATCCAGCTATATCACTCCTGAGCATATACTCAAAAGATACTCCAATATGTAATAAGGACACATGCTCCACTATGTTCATAGCAGCCCTATTTATAATAGCCAGAAACTGCAAACAACCCAGATATCCCTCAACAGAAGAATGGATATAGAAACTGGTACATTTATACAATGGACTACTCTGCTATTAAAAACAATGACTTCATGAAATTCAAAGGCAAATGGATAGAACTAGAAAATATCATCCTGAGTGATATTTAGTGACACTAAAGAACACACGTGGTATGTACTCACTGATAAGTCAATATTAGCCCCAAAGCTCAGAATACACATGATACAACTCATAAACCATATGGAGCTAGAGAAGAAAGAAGACCAAAGTGTAGATGTTTCAATCCTACACAGAAGAACAAAATGATCACAGGCGGTAGAGGGAGGGAGTGCCCTGTGATGGGGAAAGGAGGGGGAAGGGGAAGAAAAATTGTGGGCGGGGAGAGCAGGATCAGGTATTGGCAGGATCAGAAATACAGAGGGTCAGAAAATTGAATAGAAACATGTAGCAGTTGGGGATGGGGAACTGGGGGTAGCCACTAAAACAAAACAACTCCCCCCACAAAACAAAAACGAAACCCCAAAACACAAAACACCTAGGAAATCTAGTACACTTTGAAAAGGGCAAAATCTAAGAATAAAAGAAATAGGGGAAGGAAGAGAAACCCTGGCCAAAGGCAGAAAGAGTATTATCAACAAAGTCAACAAAGAACTCCAGGGAAGTGAGAGGCTCCCAGGACACAGTGGTGATGACTTTAGCTGAAATACCCAACAAAGGGGAGATACAACCTGTAGAGACCTCCAGTAAAGAGGCATGGGCCCCAACTGAGCAATGGGGCCACCCACATAGCTCAAAAATTTTAACCCAGAAATGTTCCTGTCCAAAGGAAAAACAGAGACAAAAAGTGGAAGAGAGGCTGAAGGAAAGGCCATCTGGAGAAAACCCTACCTAGTGATGCATCCCATCTGCAGACACCAACCCTCCACACTATTGCTGATGCCAAGATGTGCTTGCTGACAGGAACCTGGTATGTCTGTTCCCTGAGAAGTTCTACCAGCACCTGACCAATACAGAAGCAGATGTGTGCAGCCAAACATTGGACTGAGCAGGGGACACCCATGGACAAGTTAGGGGAAGGACTGAAGGAGCTGAAGGGAATTGCAATCCCATAGGAAGAACAATATCAACAAACTGGACCACCCAGAGCTCCCAGGGACTAAACCACCAACCAAAGAGTATACATGGAAGGAGCCAGGACTCCAGATACATATGTAGCAGAGGACTGCCTGCTTTATCTGACATCAGTGGGAGGGGAGGGAGGCTTGATGCCCCAGCATAGAGGGATGCTGGAGTGGTGGGGCCTGAGATGGTGAGTGGGTGGAGGAGCACCCTAGAGAGGCAGAGGGGGAGGGGCAGAGGGCAGATGGAATGAGGGAGCTTGTGGAGGGGTAACAGGGAAGGGGGAATATCATTTAAAATGTAAACGAATAAAATGATTTAAAAAAAAAGATATTCTAAGCAATAGGGCCCAGGAAACAAGCCAGTGTAACCATCTTAATATCTAACAAAATAGGCTTCAAATTAAAACAACTCAGAAGAGTTAAAAGGATACTACATACACACTGAAGGAAAAATCCACCCAGTTGTATCTAAATCAGCCCTACAGAAAGAACTTTCTTGGAATTTTAGCTAATGACTTCTTTTTTTTTTATCTGTTTT
>NW_022196915.1:103945890-103946355 GCF_008632895.1 Mastomys coucha
TTGTTGTTCTCTTACAAGCAACCTCCCTAGTTAATCGTCTATGTTTCTTTTGGGTATATAAATACTTTCGAAATGTATAAGCTGTTCTGAAAACCATACTATAGTGTAAAGACATGAAATAAACAATACTACTAATAGAGAGGCTGAGATAAAAGAAGCAAGATTTCAAGACCCTTATGTTGTACACAGCAAGACACTGTCACAAACAAGCTGAAAGTGTATAAAGATTGTACAATGTTGGACCTATTTCTCCAATTACCAAATTAGAGAGGCCACTGGATGACAATCAACAAATGTCTAATTCCTCATATTTTAGAATTTCAATTGATTAGGATATGTTGGTAATATTAATTTTCATAATATATTAAGAAAAGTAATTGTCACTTCCTGTTGTTTGTGTTGTAAGAGGTGGAATTAGTTTTGTGTGGATTTGTTGAAAGATTACCTTCTTGCTTCTTCTAGGGT
>NW_022196915.1:103947501-103947736 GCF_008632895.1 Mastomys coucha
TTTTTGTGTTTCCTCTTGAAGGGCTTCTAGCTGTTTACCTGTGTTCTCTTGTATTTCTTTGAGGGTGCGATTTATGTCTTTCTTAAAGTCCTGTATCATCAGCATGAAAAGTGATTTTAGAACTGAATCTTGCTTTTCCGGTGTAATGGTGTCTCCAGGACTTGCTATGGTGGGAGAATTGGGTTGTGATGATGCCAAGTGACCTTGGCTTGTGTTGTTTATTTTCTTACGCTTG